>NC_133123.1:89003687-89303687 GCF_033568475.1 Henckelia pumila
GCTATCCTTGGAGCCCTTAAGGCCAAGTGTATCGAGTTGTATCGGCGCGGTGATCGTGTTGAGTTGTAAGGCTATCCTTGTAGTCATCAAGGCCAAGACGTTCGAAGTGCTAGTGGATCCTTGGTTAATCGATCTTAATCAAGAAGAGGAGACGTAGACGATTTATCGTCGAACTTCCATAAACATATCCCTTTTACTGCTTTATTTACATGACGCATTTATTTATCGCATTTATATTTGATTGCTTTAAGTCTTCCGCTTGCGTATTTGCATAATCGCTTTAAATTGCTAAAGTTGCCAATAGAACCTAAATCCCCCCCCCTCCCCCAATAGTTTTTAACAAGTTGTAGTAACCCAAATTCCATTTAAAGATAATAATATGTTAAACATGATTAAGGGTTGGTAATTGTCCAATTCCGGGTCTTAATCGGACTTCAGAATCAAGAATTGGATTTTCATTTTCTGAGCCAGTTCGGATGGTCCGAAGAGGACTTCGGATGGCCCGAACTCAGCACACCGGGGGCTTCGAAGATGGCTTGTTGACTTCGGAGTTAAGGCAAGTTCGGACGATCCGAACTAACGATCGGACGGCGCGAACTCCCTCATGCCATGCAAGCAGGATTACTCAGCCATGGATTTTGACAAGTGTCGGACGTAGAGAAGTTCGAACGATCCGAACCTGAGTTCGGAGGCTCCGAACCCGACGTGGCTTGCATGCATGCATTGAGTTGGATCGGACGATCCGAACCCCAGTTCGGAATGCCCGAACTTGTCTGAAAATTTTCCTATAAATAGGGTCCTTCAGATTCATTTCTGATTACGAATTCTCGAGTTTCCTTCTCCAGTTATATAGTGTGAGTTATACACTTGAGGGCCCTATCGGTTATAATCGAGGTTCTGGAATAACCAAGGTGTGGTTATAGTCATCCGGGACCAGCGACTCCAAAGGGATATCTACGGACGAAGGTATGGTCCGGGAATATATTTATGTTTTGAGAGTACTTATTAGCTTATTTAAGGCTTATAGAACTTGTGTAGTGATAGGGTGAACTTTTGAATATAGGCTTGGAACCTAGGATCTACTATACTTGAACTAGCCTAGAGGTACGTACACATTGACTGAGATTGCCAACGAGTATTCATGTTTATATGTTGCATTTATTTGACATTATTATATGGCATGATATATGATTTACCGTTTTCCATATTCATATGTCATGTGCATATACACGTTGAGCCTATACCTTGTTATACCTGATTATAGAGCCGCTCAGCTCTATACTCGATAGTCTATCACTGAAAGTACCGCGATGGTGGGGACATGTATGTCTGACTACTCTGGTGTACTAGACGAGTGTGGTTTCACCCAGAGGTTGATCCGTGCGGTGGCAGCACTATGTGGCGCCGGTACTGAGCATGACTTTTCAGATGACCATTTACCAGTTATCTTGTTGCATGCATTATATACATATGTTTACTCATGTTTATGTACTGGGCGTTAGCGCTCACGTCCTAGTTGTTATCTTGGACACCCTATTTCACGAGGCAGGTCGCAGGATGGACGGAGCTGGTAATTCAAGGCAGGACTAGGGAGCAGGAGCCTTGAGGAATTTATTATACAGCAGAATTCGATATAGCTGTATAATGTTTACTTTTAAGTTTTTCGATATGGTTTTATCACTAAAGTATTAAGCTTGGATATACTTTACTAAGCTGATATGTAAATTATGGATTATGTTTCCGCACGTTTTACTCTGTTAAGTATTTTTCTGTATTAAGTTTAATGCATGCTATTAGTTGCCAGTTAGTAGGTGATTCCATGCAGGGTCACTACACAAGTGGTATCAGAGCCACCTTTTTACAAAATATTTTCAAAAAGGCTCTATGGCAAATCTAGCGAGCGATTATGCTCAAGGGCAATCAACCAATCGTCTTCCTCTTTTCAACGGCATAAACTACGGCTAATGGAAAAATAGAATGTCCCTATATATCCAATCCGTGGATTATGATCTTTGGAAAGTGACCATGAAAGGTCCCTATATACCTATGAAATATGTTGAAGGGGTTAACATTCCTAAAGGAATGGATTACTTTTCAAAAGAGGATATGAAATTAATTTCTCAAAATGCTAAAGCTATGAATATTTTGCATTGTTCCCTAGATATGAACGAGTAAAACCGGATCTCGATGTGCTCATCCGCAAAAGAGATTTGGGACAAATTGGAGATATTGCACGAGGGAACCAATCAAGTCAAAGAGACAAATATCGATCTACTACAACTCAAATATGAGACCTTCGAGATGGAATCCAATGAAGATATAGATACAATGTTACGAAGGCTCTCTCAAATCATCAATGAGCTAGCCCAACTTGGAGAACAATATCCAACCAATCAAGTGTGGAGGAGAGCTCTACGCGCCTTACCCAAGGAGTGGGATGCCAAAAGGACTTCCATCATTGAATCAAAAAAAGGCGACACCGCATCCTATGATATTGATCAACTCCATGGGACCCTAAAAACCCATGAGTTGGAATTGTCTACAAGGAAGGGAATGAAGAAATAAGATGAGAAAATCAAGGCAAAGGGGATTGCCTTATCCAGCCAAGAAAAGAAAGAAGAAGAAGATGATGATATGACTCTCTTCACAAGAAAGTTCAAAAGATTTATGCGAGGGAATAACTTCAAGAAGGACAAGAAGACGGATAAGGAAGTTACGTGCTACAACTGTCAACAAAAAGGGCATTATGCAAATGAATGCCCTCTCAAGAAGAAAAATGACAAGGGCAAGAAGAAAGCACTCATAGCCACTTGGAGCGATAGCGATGTTGATGAGGAGGAAGCTAATATCTGCCTCATGGCTAGGAGTGATAACATCATCTCTAACGACGATGATGAGGTACCTTCCTATGATGAATTATTGCATGCATATAAACATATGTTTGATATGGCTAAATCACTTAGAAAGGAAAATAAAAAACTCAAAAATGAATTAGAATCTAAGGAGCATGAAAACATAAGATTAAAGGATGACATTGCTCATTTAGAAAAATCATTTGATAAATTCAATGTTAGTAGTAATAAATTGAATAATTTACTAATCATGCAAAAATGTAGCCTTGATAAAGGTGGAATAGGGTGTGTTAAGAAATCTATAGACTTTACTAGCCTTATAGCTAATGCAAAAATGAGATCACCCCCTGCATGCACTTACTGTTGTAAAATAGGTAATGCTAGACATAAATGTAGATCTTTGAAATATCAATATGATCAAAAGAGCTATATGAAATGGAGGCCTAAGAGTACTTAACAACTCATTAGTCGGCATTATGAGAACATGATCTAAGGGAGTTCATCATAGACCAGTTTAAACTGCCTTGACTTGCTACTGGTCTTCCTGATGAACGCTGCTTTGTCCAAGGAAATATGTTCTTAAAGAGGCCATAGCCCTACCTACTATTGGGAGCACTCTTAGAAAGTGTCGATGATGTCGCTATGAGAGACTGAACTCTTAGAAGTCCATTTTGTATCCCTCTTTTCTAACATTGTGGACCCAAAAGAACTAAAGGGTACCAAAATCAATTCTTGCAGGGAAATAGGAAAACTGTTCTCCCTAGCATATGATATCTAGAAAGTGGATGTTCTAGACATATGAAGGGGAACAAGGAGCTACTCCAATCGGTCAAACCAAAGGAGAATGGAACTGTCACCTTTGGAGACAACAACAAAGGAGTAATTGAAGGAATCGGCTCAATAGATATTTCTAAATCTTGCTTGATTGATGATGTACTCCTAGTGAAAGGACTTAAGCATAACCTACTAAGCATAAGTCAATTGTGTGATAGAGGTTATGAAGTCAAATTTACTCCCCAACACTGCACTATATCACTCACGTCTGACAAATCCATAAATTTCAAAGGATATAGAAATTAAAATGTTTACAAGGTTTCTTTAAATAATTTATCTTTGACAAAAATTAAAAGCCTTGTATCCTTGAATGTTGATGACAACATTCTTTGGCATAGAAGATTAGGTCATGTTGGTCTTAGTATCATAGAAAAACTTTTTAAACTTGATTTAGTTATCGGTATGTCAAAACTCAATTTAAAATTAGATTCTGTTTGTGATGCGTGTCAACTTGGAAAACATACAAATGAATCTTTTAAAAGCAAAAATTTTGTATCTACTTATATGCTCCTTGAACTTCTCCACCTAGACCTATGTGGTCCCTCGAGGAATGCTATCCTAGGAGGGAAGCTTTATACATTTGTCATTGTGGATGATTTTTCACGTTACACATGGACATTGTTTTTAGCCCACAAAAATGATGGCTTTGATTATTTTAAAACTTTTTGTCAAATGTGTTGAGAATGAGAAAAATCTTTCAATAAAGCAGATCCGTAGTGACCATGGAACTGAATTTCAAAATGAGAGTTTTACAAATTTTTGTGAAGAGAAAGACATCGGTCACAATTTTTCTTGTCCTAGGACTCCACAATAAAACGGGGTCGTTGAGATAAAAAAATAGGACATTTGTGGAGATTGCGAGGACCATGATATGTGAGATTCTAAAGAAGTTTGGGATGGAGAACACAAAATCATCATCCACACCGATGAGCACAACAATCAGACTCGACAAGAATGAAAATGGTAAATCTGTAGATCAATCTTCCTTTCGTAGTATGATTGGCTTCTTACTTTATGCTACTGCTAGTAGATCGGACATTATGTTTAGTTTTTACTTCTGTGCACGATTTCAATCATGTCCAAAGGAATCACATTTGTTTGCCTTGAAACGCATTTTCAAATATCTTTCAAATACTCAAAATCTCGTCTTGTAGTATTCGAAAAATTCTTTCTTTGATTTAAAACCATACTGTGATGCCGAATTTGGTGGATATAAGGTGGATAGGAAAAGCACTAGTGGAACTTGTTTCTTTTTAGGAAACTGTTTAGTGTATTGCTTTTCCAAAAAACAAAATTGTGTTGCGCTGTCAACGACCGAATTCGAATATATGACTGCTGGTAGTTGTTGTGCGCAAATTCTTTGGATGAAGCATCAATTGCTCGACTATGACGTCTCCTTTTCAAAAATCCTTATTTTTTGTGATAACACTAGCGCCATATGTCTTACAAAGAATCTTATTCAACATTCGCGCACCAAACATATTGATATTCGTCATCATTTTATTCATGACCACATCGAACAAAATGAAGTTGAATTCAATATGTTGACACGACAAATCAAATTGCCGATATTTTTACAAAACCACTAGATGAAAACACTTTTATTGGTTTGCGTGGTGAACTTGGCATGATTGAGTTGTAATCGCTTGAAGACATAAAATAAATTTAAATGTCACATTAAGGGGGAGCTTAATATTAAAACTGAGCAATTTAATTTTGGATAATATAAATCAATTGTATTTATTCAAAATTAAAAAGCTCACATTTTATGTGAATTATGTGGTTTAATACTTATATGCAAAATTTAATAAATTTTAGGGTCATCCTCGAAATTCTGACTTCGGCCAGTTTGGACCACCCGAACTGCCTCGCGCCTTTTCAGTTCAAAACTTTCAAAATTCCCTCCGATATGGTCAGTTCGGACCCTCCGACCATAGCTTCGGTTCGTCCGATCCCTGAGAGGTAAAACTTCAAAATTTGACCGCCTTACTGTAACGCCCCAAAATTATCTTAATTGACTTTATTTGAGATAATCGGAGATTACAGAGTTCAAGAGATGACTTGATTTTGATCACGGTCCTTTTTTGCAAATTTTGGATTTTTCACGGATTAAAATGCAAATATTGAATTTGTTAGATATTTAAAGGAGTTTGAATTGTTTTTTGCACTCCATCACCTCCTCCAACACGCCTCCCCTCCATTGAAGACTCCCCAACGTTTCTTCAAGCTTGGGAATTCTCCGGTTTTGTCGATCCGTCCGTTAGAATTTTTTTCATAAGGCAGATTAGCGATCACGGCTGCAAGAGCTTCGTTCTATAATTCAGTTGAAGGTCGTGAGTTGCGAGATTTCAGAATTTGAATCGTTTTAGAGATTGTAGCCGGTTGGAGCATCGAAGTTTGAAAGAGGTATAAGACGACTTAGACTTGAATGGAACGAATAACTCGAATCCGACTTGATTCGAGTATTCCGGAGAAATCACATATTTCATGTTTACGTGAACTATTTTAGTTTTGATTGAATGTATTAGAATTCATATGCATTCATATTGAGCCAAATGATTGTTTTCATTTTGAATTAGACGTTCTGGGGATTATAGTTGAGTGGCTTTGTAGGCGATTTACCACAATTGCAGATTGATCTCTCTATAATGCTCCGGAGTCTAGAGGATTGAAGTATACATCATCCACCTCAAAAGGAGAGTTTGGTGTGATCATTGTGATACTTTATCCTTGGGATCCCAACCGAAGAAAGAAAAGACGAGATGCATTTTGATTATCAGAGTAGATAATCTAGATATTTTGAAGTAATGCATTCATTTCACTTTCTTTTGATTATGTGAAAGTTTTTTTACATCTAGTACTTGAAGTTGATGTATTTCATTTTGAGATGCTTATTTGATATAGCATGTTTGTCCCTTTTCCTGGGAATGTTATTCTCATCGGATTATCCAGCTGTTTTCTTGTCTTTGTATGTGTGCTTGGCAACAGGTGGGGCAGGACCGAGTCAGAGATCACATGGATAGTTGGGATGTAAAGATAGAGTGAGGACTTGGTTTTTTAGAAGTCGAATATGTAATCGAACTTAGATTGTATTCGAACTCGTTATGTTTTGTATTGAATAAGCTAGACTGAAGCATGTTCTACTAGTTTGAGATTGTATAACTCTAGAGCTACCTTGTTTTGGTTTATGCATGTCGATTGAAGTGAGTTATGCATGTTGTATATCGAGATTTGAGATGTTGTGTTGCTTGATAAGGAGAGCATTTTTGTTTTTCTTTTCTGCAGAACTATGCCGCTCGATCGGTTGATTATTACCGATCAAGCGAGCACCCCTAAGCTGAAACAGAAATTTGGGCATTTTGTGTCCGCTCGATCGGTAAGATTTTACCGATCGTGCGGGGGCCTTTAAATTTTCGGACAGTACTTGGTTTTTTGTTTGGCCGAGCACTGTTCTTTTTTTAAAAAAATAAAAATTTCTTACTCCTTTAATCTTGGAGCTTGTTTTCTTATTATTGTTGTTTAATCCTATATTGATATTTAGAACCGAGGCCTCACATTAAGTGGTATCAGAGAAATAAGATCTTGGACTGAATTTAGAAGTGAGCGGGGTAGATCGAGTCCGCATCAATTGATTTCTCGCATGTGATTGAGTTATTTAAATTGATTTGTTAAATACCATGCGAGCATGATTTATTAATTGAGAATTATTTGAATTACATGACTATGTTATTTAAATTTATAAAGCATGATCTACTGGAGATATAAATGTTTTCGTTATCAACTGGTATCCGAATTCTGAGAGGTTGTAAGGGCACCGAATTGCATCGATTGAGATATCCTGTGTCCTAACCTTTGGTTATCTGATGGGTCCTCGTCGAGTTATTAACAGGAAACCATCGCCAGTTACTTCTCCGAATGAGCAAGCTAGTACAGAAGTCGATCAGTTTGATGCCACAACGATGCCTATGGAAACCTTGTGAAGAGGTTTCAGCCGTTTAACCCTCCTTTGTTACTAGGTACAGAGAATCCTGTTGACTGCGAGAGCTGGTTGGATGAAGTTGACCAGTTGTTCGATTCCCTTGACTATTCTGATGACCGCAGAACCAAGTTGGTCATTCATCAGCTTCGTGGGGTTGCAAAAAACTGGTGGATCAAGACAAATTGATCCATGGAGAACCGAGGTACATGATAAGTTTATATTTTAATACATTTATTTAATTTATTTGTTTTTTTGAGTAAATTGAATTTTGATTGTTAAATTGTTGTTTGTGGCTCGTAATAATTGTTTTTCATGCCGTATAGGTCCTATCGAGCGAGATGAGTTGAAACGATGGAAAAATAAAGGTTTTCGAATAGTTTCGGTACCCCTGCATCACCTGACCGAGTATCTCGAAACAAAAGAAGAAAGGAAAGGAAATTGATGGGTTAAATGTCGTGAGATGCTGAAAGTATTAAGTCTTGAATTGTGCAAGAATTGTGATTGGGCTGAACGTGATTGGATTTGGGAAAAATATAAACAAGTGCAGCAGATTCCAACCGAGAAGAAATAGCCACAAAAACGATCTGATTTCTTTAAACACATTCCAGCAGCCGAGAATTGGAGAGGGAGAAGTGGGCTGAGCTTAAGAAAAAAAAAATCCCATAAAAGAAGAATGCAGAATTGGGAGATGAGGAGGCTACCGAAAGAAATAAAAGAAAAAGAGGAGCCGAAAGGAAACTCTCAGATTTTTACGGAAGAAAAAAATAAAAGAGAGCAGCGCAAGAGCAGATTTCTGGAGACGGCAGAAAGGATCGATTTTGAACAAGGAATCAACCAACGAAAGCAATTTCGAGAGTTTATTCTAATATCTAGACTTTGTTCTTGAATTTATTTTGGATTAAACTATGTTTGAATCGTTGAGAACTTTTGTCGAACATTTTTATTCATTATAATTATGAACTAAGTTTTGTTTATCGAGATTAGGGGATCCGTTGCTTTAACCTATTGTTTGATTATTGATTATTTGATTGAGTTCTTGAATTCTTAATGGCATATTTTATTGGTTTTAATGCTTTCAAAGATTAGCTACCTTTGAATGATTATATGTACTATAATTAAGATCAAGAGATGAAATTATAATATGATATAATGATTTATGCCGTGGATTTAGATTGAGATAGAGAGATAAGATCAAATACATGTGTGATAGCTATAGATTATTTTAATCAAAGGTTAGTGGTTTTCATGAATCTTGAATGCGGTATTGTTTGTTAAACAAGTGAACAAGAATTACTTGTTACAATTCAATATTAGGTTTGATATAGCTCGAGAGAGTATATTAAATAAATTAGGAGAACCCGTCACCTTAGGAATAGATGGAATTTCAATTATAAATAATATGAGAATTTTAGGGGCTTGCAACGGTGAACCGAAATCTTGATAATTTTCTCCTATTGAATTTTTCCTTGCTAGATTTAATTAGTTTTGGTTGGAATTTGAGTTTTTATATTGTTTTAATTTTATTTTAGTTTATTAAATTATTCAGCCATTCTTCGTAGGTAAAATATAGTTTAAATAATTTTATTTGGTATTTGTTAGTTAGTCTTGGTGGAACGATAACCCTTATTTTGCTATCTATACTAAAACTTGACAGCCGTACACTTGCGGATTAATTCGTGCTGTTATATTAAATTGGTGCATTGATATTTATACTATTTTTGAGTTTAAATAAAAGCACGGTCAAGTTTTTTGCGCCGTTTCCGGGGACTAATTCTTTGCAATATCATAAGAGATTATTTGACTGTAGTTTAGCCATTATTTTTTTTTTCAGTTCTGATTTTTGCTTTAATTCTTGCGCGAGCTTATATTTTTCTTATTTATTCTTGCAGGAATTTGTTTTATAGTGGATGCGAAGGAGTTAAGTGCAAGAACTTGTGCCTTTTGATCCAGATATTGAAAGAACTTTTCATAGAAGGCGAAGAGAAACTCGAGAATCAATGGCAGAAGATACTGAGGAGCCAGCTGCTAGACAGATGATGGACTACGTCCAGCCCATGGTTCTTGGCAATATGTCTAGCATTACAAAGCCAAGAGTTCAAGCTAATACTTTCGAGATCAAGCCAGCAATCATCCAGATGATTCAGACATCAGTGCAATTCGGAGGCTCTGCAACTGATGATCCTAATGCTCATATTGCGAATTTTCTGGAGCTTTGTGGCACTTTTAAGCAAAATGGCGTTACTGACGACGCTATCAGATTACGTTTATTCCCATTTTCTTTACGTGATAAAGCTAAATCTTGGTTAAATTCTTTGCCTACAGGGTCAATAACTACTTGGGAGATGATGACAAAAGCTTTTCTATCCAAATATTTCCCACCCTCTAAGACTGCAAAAATGAGGAATGATATCACCAACTTTGTGCAGCATGATACTGAGACTTTATACGAGGCATGGGAGCATTTCAAGAAGTTGTTGAGGAGATGCCCACACCATGGACTGCCTGTCTGGATTCAGGTACAAATATTTTATAATGGTTTATTTTTTGCTAATCGTTCCACAATCGATGCAACTTCAGGAGGTACTATCATGAGAAAAACACCGGAAGAGGCATATGAACTATTGGAAGATATAGCATCACACACCTACCAGTGGCAGTCAGATAGGAATATTCCAAAGAGACCAGCTGGAGTTCATCAAATTGATGAGTTCACGACAATTTTTGCACTGTTGGAAGGTCTGAACAAGAAAATAGATAGTATGATTGTGACAGCAAAGCAGGTTCAGACGATCACATGCAATCTATGTGGGGGGAATCATCATAGCACTGAGTGTCAAGTTGGGAATCCATTTCAACTAGCTGAAAATGCAAATTTTGTTGGAAATATGCCACCGAACAACCCTTACTCGAATACCTACAATCCAGGATGGAAGAATCACCCAAACTTCTCATGGTCTAACCAAAATCAGAATCTGAATCAGCAGAATGTCATGAGACCGCCACTTGGATTTGCACAGCAAGACAAGAAGCCAAGTTTGGAGGATTTGATGACCAATTTCATATCATCTACTGAGACTAGACTTCAAAATCAAGATGCTTCTATTAGGAATTTGGAGACTCAGTTGGGACAGTTGGCTAACATCATTTCAGGGAGAACTCAAGGAACTTTTCCAAGTGATACTGAAAAGAATCCTAAGGAGAAAGCGAAGGCTATAACACTCAGGAGTGGAAAAGAGATTGGCTTAGAGATTGGCGGCAAGGAAGAAAAGAATGAACAAGAGAATAAGGAGAGCGAAAAAGGTAAACCCTCTATCACTAAACCTAGCACACCACCAAAGCAAGTAAGTATCCCTCCACCATTTCTTGCAGCCTTGAAAAAGGCAAAGGTAGATGCTAGTTTTGCTAAGTTTCTTGAGGTTTTTAAGAAATTACATATTAATATTCTATTTGCTGATGCTTTATTTCAAATGCCTAGTTATGCTAAATTTTTGAAGGATATTTTATCAGAAAAGAGGAAATTGGAGGAATATGAAACTGTGAATTTGACTGAGGAGTGCTCTGCAATTGTTCAAAATAAATTACCTCCAAAGTTAAAAGACCCAGGGTGTTTTTCCATACCTTGCACCATTGGTTCTATTTCATTTACTAAAATTTTATGTGATTTAGGTGCAAGTATTAATTTGATGTCTCTTTCTATTTTCAGGCGCTTGGGATTGGGTGAGCCAAAGCCTACTACAGTGTCTCTACAATTGGCAGACAGATTCATCACATATCCACGAGGAATTATCGAGGATGTTCTAGTCAAAGTGGATAAATTCATTTTTCCAGTGGATTTTCTCGTGTTAGACATGGATGAAGACATAGACATGCCATTGATTTTGGGACGACCATTCTTAGCTACTGGGAAAGCGCTTATTGATGTTCAAATGGGGAAGTTGATCCTTCGAGTGGGAGAGGATCAAGTAATTTTTAATGTTTTTAAAGCTTTAAAACACCCACACGATGAGCACATGTGTTTTAGTATTGATTTTATTGATGTTTGTCTGCTGAATTTTTGCGAGGTTCATATAAGGAATGTTTGGAGGGATGTCTACTGAATCCAAAAGCCAAGGATGAGCACGACGAGGAGAAGAGTGAGATAATTGCACAGCTGCATTCTAATCCTACTTACAAAATACGTTCAAGTGGAAATCTTGGAGAGTTGGGACAAAGAGATATCAAGCCACAAAAGCCATCAATTGAAGATCCACCAACTCTTGAGCTTAAACCTTTACCTTCTCATCTTAAGTATGCTTATTTAAATTCTAAAAATTCTTTGTCGGTGATTATTTCTTCATCTTTGACAGGGACAAATGAAGAAAAGCTCTTGAGGATCCTTAGAGAGCACAAAAAGGCATTCAGATGGAAGATAGCGGACATCAAGGGGATTAGTCCTTCAATTTGCATGCACAAAATTCTGATGGAGGAAAAATACAGCCCTGTGGTACAGCCACGAAGATGCCTCAACCCAAAGATGCAAGAAGTGGTAAAAACTGAAGTTATCTAGCTATTGGACGCAGGTATTATCTATCCCATTTCTGATAGTTTGTGGGTAAGTCCAGTCCAATGTGTGCCAAAGAAGGGAGGTATGACTGTTGTTACTAATGAAAATAATGAACTGATTCCTACTAGAACAGTAACTGTATGGAGAGTGTGCATAGATTATAGGAGATTGAATGATGCTACACGTAAAGATCACTTTCCCCTTCCCTTTATTGATCAAATGGTAGAAAGGCTTGCAGGATTTGATTTTTATTGTTTTCTGGATGGTTATTTTGGGTATAATCAGATAGCAATTGTACCTGAGGATCAAGATAAAACCACTTTCACTTGTCCTTATGGAACATTTGAATTTAGGAGAATGCCTTTCGGTTTATGTAATTCACCTGCAACTTTTCAACGATGCATGCTGTCTATTTTTCATGATATGGTATAGGATTTTATAGAGATTTTTATGGATGATTTCTCAGTGTTTGGCTCATAATTTGATATCTGTCTGAACAATTTGGATCTTGTTTTGACGAGGTGTGAGGAGACTAATCTGGTGCTTAATTGGGAAAAATGTCACTTTATGGTTCAAGAAGGTATAGTCTTGGGACACAAAATATCTCAAAAAGGTATTGAAGTGGACCGAGCAATAATTCAGGTGATACAAGAATTACCTCCACCAGTATCAGTGAAGGGAGTTCGTAGTTTTCTAGGCCATGCTGGATTTTATCGTAGATTCATTAAGGATTTCTCTAAGATTTCTAAACAACTATCTAGTCTGTTAGCTAAAGATGCACATTTTGATTTTGATTCTGATTTTTTGCAGGCATTCAAAAAGCTAAAGGAGAAGCTGATCACATCACCTATTTTGGTAGCACCGGATTGGGAACTGCCATTTGAGCTTATGTGTGATGCTAGTGACACAGCAGTAGGTGCAGTTCTTGGCCAAAGGAGGAATAAGGTATTTCACACCATTTACTATGCTAGTCGAACATTGAATGAGGCATAATAGAATTATGACACCACTGAGAAAGAACTTTTGCCTATTGTAGCGACCCTACTCGGATCCACTACCTAATCAGAGTTAAGAGCATAATTAAGCATGAATTAAAATAAATCTCTGCGAAAGACTTAAATAAAAGTAGACCGGCAGAATACAACCGGTTAAATAAATTCGATTATACAACTCAATCGAATAAATAAACCCTAAAGGCAAAACCTACAGCTAATCTCGCTGTCTTCACTGGTCGCTGGCCAATCCAAGCTCTTGGTGCTCCACCCTGCACCTACACCTGCCCCATCGGATGGGGTGTCTAGATACACAGAAAAGACTGGACGTGAGCTCTAAGCTCAATACGAAAGAACTGGGTAAAACATACAAATATGATGCATGCAAATGATAGGGTATCCATATCTGGGATAACTATATACAACTGCTCAGTAAAGACGCCTAGGACATGAGTGGTACAACCCGGGGAGCAAACCTTATGTACACTGCTCATTCCTATAGGACGTGGACTGTGTCCACAGATGCTAATCACCCATGACCTGTCAGTCACTGGGCACTAGACATCACCCGTTCAGACAGGGCTGAGCGGCCCTACATGGCTCATCTCACAAGATGGACAGGAACAATATGATATGCACATGCTGCATAATAATATGACACACAAATGCAACATATAAGCATGCAAAACCCGCTGGCTATCTCAGTCTGTACTTACGTACCTTACTGCAGGCAGTCCTAGCAGTCCCACTCTAGATTCCCAGCCTATCATCAACTCTACAATGCAAATATCCATGCATCATTATTTGAGCTCTAAAAGCCTTAACTAAGCTATTGCATAATCCTAAATAATTTGTCTCAAAACTAGGCCACAGCTCCGCTACGACGCCTGGATGGCTATGCCACTTCCGGATTCCTCATTGGATGCCTAGATCTCCCTAAATCTGAGTTAGAAGGCTTAGGAATAAGAGAGAAGAGAGGGAAAGAGGTGCACTTGAAAATGAAATCTCGGCCCCCTATTTATAGACGAAGTTCGGAGCCTCCGAACCCGGTTCGGAACGTCCGAACACGATCGGAACCTCCGATCCCATCTTCGGAGCGCCCGATCGCCCAATATTACTTCAGCCATGATGTTACTTTGCTGTCGTCAGCGATGACACTTGCCCTGGTCCCGATCGGAACGTCCGATCTCACCGACGGAGCTTCCGATCTTGATCGGAGCCTCCGACCCTGACTTCGGATCCTCCGATCCTGTTCGGAACCTCCTGACTTGGTTCGGAGCTTCCGAACCCTCCGGACCCTCGGGACCTTTCTGGCTATTTTGAGTGTTCTGGATCCATTTCTGGACTCCGTTAACCCTTTAGGAATTTCCTTAATTACGTTTTACTTAATCCAACATTATTACACGATTAATATACTCATTAGTCGCTAATTACAGATACGGGTCACTTCATTCTCCCCCCCTTAAAAGATTTCGTCCTCGAAATCTAAGGTAATACCTCGAGAACGTAAGATAGACCTCTGCTTGAGTGTCTGGTCGAAATAACTTCCGACACACTCAGACTCTCGTCGAATTCTCTATAAGCTCCATTAATGCTTAACCGCATTAATATTCTTTCACTGAAGATTACTGCGCTACTGGTCAACAGTCGAACTTCCCTACTGACCACGAAGGATACAAACATCCGCTTGACCGAGATCATCGTCTCAAGGAAAAGTCTTAGACTGACGAAGACCAAATCATAACCTGATTGACTTACGACAATCATCGAATCACTAATCAAAATTAACTATCTAATGGTTCCAAAAGTTCTTGGTGCTCAACACCTCTAGTCAGGAAACACTATTTCTAACACTGTGCCGACACAACAAAGCCCAAATTCTCCTCAAGAGAATCTAGTTGACACCAAGCTATACTCCAACGTAACTGATCAACTTGATTCCAGACTGGTCATCCTTCACATGCTCTAACGAAGCAAACGAGCTTTCCAAGCGATCACTGGGAACTCAGACCATCCAGTCTAGTACCAATCACAGTTCATGTCTCTTAGTATAACTCAGCACTGTGTCCTGATGAGAACCATCATCGCTTGCCAATAATGATACTAAGTCATCTTCTAGCCATTGGCCTGTGAAGCCACACATATACTGCAATGGAAGTCATCATGCCTCTGATGATCTACATCATCTCGATCATAGGTTATTCACCTCATGAATTTGATCGATAAACATCCTCCTGATAGTTATACATAATCACAACCACTGTACACACATCAATACTAAGGCAAGCTTCCACCAATATGCTCGACTGGGACATTCCACATTACACAGACATATGGAAACGCTTCCTATTCCGTCTTGAAACTCGACAATCATTGCGCCTGGTGTTGGAAAACGGTGATCAGATCAATCAGAATTGATACCCGGTGCAACGGATGTTTTAAAATTTTATATGGAACGATTCCATAATGGGTATCAAAACTTTACGATTAAATTGTGCGTGTAAAAATTAAATAACAATTAAATTTTTACCTCCAATCTCAAAACAAGATTATGGACACCAACAGATTACTCTGCTCTTGTTGTATATCCCAGGAACTGATGGACGAAAAATTCTTCAATCAGGTCCACGAACAGAAGTTTAATCCCTCTGATAGATTGCACTAGAAAATCTATCAAAAGTTTCTACGAAGAGAATTAACGAATTTGATCCGTTAAACCAGACTACAAATTCAAAATTCACAGGCTGGAATTTTTCGAGCAGAGAGGGGAGAAGGGGGGGCGGCCACTTTAAAAAAACACAGCTAGGGTTTTCGAAAATTATGACCTCTGTTATGTAATTTCTGTACTGCAATAACTTATTTATAATGTGGGCTGCTAACAGCTTAGGGCCCATTAGTCATAAGTTCAAGCCTGACAAGCAAAGCCCGCATGTTCAGAAATTAATATAAAATTCATCATGACTCAGATTGATAAACCAATTTCACCAATGTGCACAGAAACCATTTCTGCATCTTTTAATGTCAAGATAAATTTTCTGAATCCGAATTCAGTGATTTCCAAAAATGCCCATCCCTATGTCATTTTAGGAAATCTTACTCCTCTACTCTGATATAAGAAGTCCTACTTCTTTGTTCATTAAATTTAACTCTTTAAATTTAACTATCTCAACGGGGATTAAAAATCCATTACTTGTGTGACCCTCAATGGTTCAGGGATACAGCTAGCCGTGGGCTCACAACTCCTTGTGACTCGGAACAACAATTTCCGACTTGCCCATCGAATCATGGTAAGAGCGCCTAGCAACATCGCCCCATGATTCCCTAGGTATCACTGATAGTGCCTGCAAGAACCAATAGATTTTGGTTAGCGTACATTACGGTCCCTTCATCCATATATCCCGATCGAATCAACAACCATTGGTAAATCGAGAGTCGTTCGAGATTCGATAACTATGCAATGCATCTTGAAGATCAAATAGTGACATCGCATGTGCTACTAAGAAACCATTTCTTAAAACACATCATGTACTCTGGCCAGAGATTCGTCAAACTAATATCTCCTCAGATTGCATAGGATATCCACACTAGCAAGTATGTGGTGAATCCTTGACAACAAAGCATCGACTCCTATATGTGTCGTAACTGTACCCAATCCCGACACCTGATGACCCCAATAGAGTCGGTAAACGAGTCAAAGCACAGTACTAGCATATAGAGTCTCAATGATGTTTCAAGTAGTAAGGACTAATGGTGTACAACCAAAACCGCGGACTTTATCCACTCGATAAGTGATAACCACTTGGAAAGTCCGGATAGGGTAGTTCGATCATTCATCGTATGAATATCCATTTGCATGCTTTGAACATCTCTATGTTCCATACCAATTAAACGTGGTACTCGGCATCGCAAATGCTAGTCTCAATCTCGAGCGATCATTATCCTTATTAACGGACGGCTCAATCGACTAGGAACTGTTTAGAATATACAGTGACTATAAGATGTGTTTCATGATAGCCATCCCCATGTGCCACCACATCTTACATACACTATAGTATATTCAAGGTCTTCATATAAACATCTTATAGTATGTCACAACATAATAATATGATAAAAGATAAAGTAAATGCCATTATAAAAGTGTAAATTATATTAAACAAAAGATTGTTTATACATAGAGTCATAAAAGCCCTTAGCCACAAGTTGGCTCACCGGGCACCCACTCTTTCAATTGGTATAACTTAACTCAGAGTCTCTGATAATACCATCAGCTCATACCAACCTCCCAAGGTTGAACATACTGATCCAGGAACTAAATCCCAATGGATTCTCAATTGTCAAATCGCTCCCTTGCCGAACGCATCAGTCTCAGCACTGAACGATCTAATTCATCGATTCCCTAGTCAATCCTGGGAAATACTTGTGCTCGAAGTAACTTGCCACCCGACGCACATCCGAATATCGTCCATTGCTAAAGCACAATATCCTTGACGAATGGTCCGCACTGATGTGGCTTGTCGACTGGAAAGAAAAAAGTTGCTTCATCGCTATCTTGTGAAATCTTCAATTCCCACAACAATCTTGTTGGCTACTAAGTCGATCTACGACTGCCTCGATCATTCCAATGATCTTAAGCACCACACGATGAAAATTTGTGACACACCCTGCCGGATCTCGAGAACTAGGTCTCAGCAAATATCACACCTCACAATCAAACAACTGATGTCCCTGTAAGTACACAATCCTCGTTGGATCTCAAACTCAACGGTATACTAAGATATCATTACCAGAACATTATCTTGGGAATTACCAATTCCTTTGCTTGTTTCTCCTGTCAAGTTAATAACTAACTTGACCATACAAGTCAATCATAATCTTTTGGTAGATTAGTCCCTGGCAACCTAGAGACCCTAAATCATCCGAATTGTCAAATGCTCTGAGATGGTATCCAGTACTCATCCCATAAGAACTACTCGACAAAATACTATCCCAAGTATTTCTTAATTGCTACATCCTGATCAACCCTGATTTGCTCAACCAATCAAACTCGTCGATCTATTTAAGCTCGCACTTATCAAATCAGACCACCACTGATCATCCAACCTACATGGCTCGGTCAATAACCATGAATCAGCTGCCACAAAGAACCATTTCCAAATGGTGTCAGATCGCAGTACATAAGTAGTTTACTTGGCACAAGTCCTGCGCCTTTTCAGCACTACTAACCGCTGCTTCTTATTCTGAACTTAATCATCCTAACTGACAGAGTTAGCCAATAACCACTAGTAGTCACTAGCACAGATCCCGTGCCACCTTAGCACTACTAATCATTGTCTTGTTCACCCAAGGCAAACATCAAGATAAACTAAGCCCATTCCATCCCATGGAAAATCCTACGCTCAATCTCTGAAAATATCAGACAGTACTTAGCGCAAACACTGCACTAACTATCCTTTCTTCGTTCATCCAGGATGAATATCACGATTCGTCAAATTCAGAATCATAACTAACGAATCTCCAAGATTCTTACAATCTTCGAACACTCTCCTGATTATATCCCTCGCTATGATTGTGCAACAATTTAAGACTAAGGTAGCTTACCATGTTAACCCACCTGGACAACCACCAAGGCTTCACGGGTATAGGCCACGCTTCCCTCACATCTCAGATAGCTCTATACAACCCTTAGCGTCTAACATAATCTATCACAGATGAAGTAAATCATCATGGAGTAGTCCTCGTATTCGAGTTTAAGTCTTAAAACAACATTCCATCCAGTATCTTGGATAATTCCTATCACAAGGAAATTCTAACCATAACTCTGATGACAACCCCTAGTCATCGTTGGTAGAAATCCGTCCACCTACTAGATCCACACGTCTAGCAGTAAACCAAAGGTTAAAACCTATCTGCTCAGAGTACACACTTGTCAAGAAAATCCCTCCATGACTGGTTTCTACAGCAGAATACTCAAACTATATCTCTGGCACACCAGACGATATCGAACCATCGATATCAAACCTGATATCTTAATCCAAGGTCATACCCTGTCGTGACTGCTACCAAATCCCTAGACTGAGTAGCCTTTCCACCGCTAATCCTGAAGCACAAAGGCTCCCAGGTACCCTCTGAAGTACAAGGACTCCCAGAGTAACACTAGCATAGGATCGCGCTCCATCACGTCTATTCATGGTCATAGTCCACAACTCTCGGCATATACTGGACCTGGTATCCCGATGAAAACCCATCATCACAAGTCTCAACCTAACGAAGGTCAGACAGCTTGTTCTAAGGAAACAACCTTGAACAAAGTTCAACGTTCTAAACTGAACAATACCCTTAATGCCTCTAGATGAGTCCACTCATCGCTGGCACTAACATAGTCCATTGACTAACTAGGTCAATCCTAGGAAAACGCCTAGACTAACCACAAGTCAAACAGTCACAGTCGGCCCACTCAAATCCCATGAGCTACAGCAGTTGAACGCTAATCAACTAAACCCAATCCAAACTTCCGCACAATCATGCAATCATCCAAGAATTGCTGGATAAATAAAACATGTATCACTTATTTCAAGTTATGTACAATTCTCTTTATTACAATCTCATGTAATACATACAGTATTCAAAATACAATGAAATGTACAATCGAACTTGAAATGATACAACCAAAGTATGATGATTTATTACAACTGAAATACTGTTTACAACTACATCAATACAGTATTTAAATCATCGTACTAGTCTTCGTTTCTCGAGCATGAAGCTTCTAATCGACACACGCATCGATACAAGCATACTCCCGACCAAGTCTCTCTACATGTCCTCCTACAAAGAATTCTGGAGAAATGGCTCGTGATAGCTAACCAGCTATGCTCTGCGTCAGTGCATGTCAGTCGACCCCTTCTGCTCACGATCTACCATCAGCGTTCTTCTTGTATTTATATCATGCTTTTGAACATGAAGTTTCCCGTGTGCCTACCAAATGCATCGGTACAAGCATACCGGCAAAACTATGTTCTGCATGAGTTTAATGACCTTACGCTCGAAACCTGTCGTGCCTTAGGCACTCGAGGCATTCCCTGGTAAAGGTCTATCTGTCAATCTCTCCAACTACTAGTGGAGAATCTTCAGAGTAGTGTCATCATGGTACGGACGATACAGATGCAAACATCAAGTGCGTCCCATCCAATGCTCTGCCACTGCCTCTGGCATCCGGTACTCGATCCAAAACTAGGATCCACCTGAGTAGAAATCTTGAAAACTCGGACACGATCCATCACTCCTGTCCGCACTTGCTGGTATCCCATAAGCCAAATCTTTAGAAATACTGCCGATGATGATAGTCTCTGGGAAAACTAATTGTTGAATCATCACCTCTTCCAAGGTCTAATCAATCCTATAAGGATAACCCAAAGTCTCATTACTATATCCCAAGTCTCTTGCATGCATGCACTCTGATACCAATAAATGTAGCGACCCTACCCGGATCCACTACCTAATCAGAGTTAAGAGCATAATTAAGCATGCATTAAAATAAATCGCTGCGGAAGACTTAAATAAAAGCAGACCGGCAGAATACAACCGGTTAAATAAATTCGATTATACAACCCAATCGAATAAATAAACCCTAAAGGCAAAACCTACAGCTAATCTCGCTGTCTTCACTGGTCGCTGGCCAATCCAAGCTCCTGGTGCTCCACCCTGCACCTACACCTGCCCCGTCGGATGGGGTGTCCAGATACACAGAAAAGACTGGACGTGAGCTCTAAGATCAATACGAAAGCACTGGGTAAAACATACAAATATGATGCATGCAAATGATAGGGTATCCATATCTGGGATAACTGTATACAATTGCTCAGTAAAGGCGCCTAGGACATGAGTGGTACAACCCAGGGAGAAAACCCTGTGTACACTACTCATTCCTATAGGACGTGGACTGTGTCCCCAGATGCTAATCACCCAGGACCCGTCAGTCACTGGGCACTAGATATCACCCGTCCAGACAGGGCTGAGCGGCCCTACATGGCTCATCTCACAAGATGGACAGGCAAAATATGATATGCACATGCTGCATAATAATATGACACACAAATGCAACATATAAGCATGCAAAACCTGTTGGCTATCTCAGTCTGTACTTACTTACCTTACTACAGGTAGTCCTAGCAGTCCCACTCTAGATTCCCAGCCTATCATCAACTCTACAATGCAAATATCCATGCATCATTATTTAAGCTCTAAAAGCCTTAACTAAGCTATTGCATACTCCTAAATAATTTAAAGAGACCATAGCTATACCTGCGTCCGTCGTCAGCCCGCTGATGACAATTTGTCTCAAAACTAGGCCACAGCTCCGCTACGACGCCTGGATCGCTATGCCACTTCCGGATTCCCCATTGGATGCCTAGATCTCCCTAGATCTGAGTTAGAAGGCTTAGGAATTAGAGAGAAGAGAGGGAAAGGTGCACTTGAAAATGAAATCTTGGCCCCCTATTTATAGACAAAGTTCGGAGCCTCCGAACCCGGTTCGGAACGTCCGAACATGATCGGAACCTACGATCCCATCTTTGGAGCATCCGATCGCCCAATATTACGTCAGCCATGATGTCACTTTGCTGACGCCAGCGATGACACGTGCCCTGGTCCCGATCGGAACATCCGATCTCACCGACGGAGCTTCCGATCTTGATCGGAGCCTTCGATCCTGACTTCGGATCCTCCGATCCTGTTCGGAACCTCCTGACTTGGTTCGGAGCTTCCGAACCCTCCGGACCCTCGGGACCTTCCCGGCTATTTTGAGTGTCCTGGATCCATTTCTGGACTCCGTTAACCCTTTAGAAATTTCCTTAATTACGTTTTACTTAATCCAACATTATTACACGATTAATATACTCATTAATCGCTAATTACGGATACGGGTCACTACACCTATAGTATTTGCATTCGATAAATTTTATTCTTACCTTTGTTTGGCTAAAGTTATTGTTTACACTGATCATTTTGCACTTAAATATCTTCTTGCAAAGAAAGATGCTAAACCTCGTTTGATTAGATGGATTTTGTTGTTGCAAGAGTATGATTTGGAGATTAGAGATAAAAAAAAAGGTGTAGAAAATGTTGTGGCTGATCATCTATCTAGGCTAGAAAGATTAACTGATGAGCATGCTATAAAGATAGATGAGATTAATGAGAAATTTCCTGATGAGCCTTTGTTTCATGTTCTTGCATTGCCTTGGTATGCTGAGTTTGCAAATTATATTGTTAGTGGCATCCTCCCACAAAATTTATCCTTTAACAAAGAAAGAAATTTTTGGCTGATGTTAAGCATTATATGTGGGAGGATCCATTTCTGTTTAAGGTTTGTGCAGACAATGTTATTAGGAGATGTGTTTCTGAAGAAGAAATGAGATCTATTCTGAGTCATTGTCATGGCAGAGAGGTAGGTGGGCATTTTGACCCAACGAAAACTGCAGCAAAGGTACTTGAATCTGGTTTTTATTTGCCATCGTTATTTAAAGATGCTTTCCAGTATGTTTCTGCATGTGATAGGTGTCAAAGGACTGGTAATATTTCTAAGAAGCATGAACTGCCTTTAAATAATATTATTGAATGTGAAATCTTTGATGTTTGGGGTATAGATTTTATGGGTCCTTTTCCAAGTTCTTTTTCAAACAAATATATACTTGTTGCTGTGGATTATGTGTCGAAGTGGGTGGAGGCAGAAGCTTTGCGCACTAATGATGCTAGAGTTGTGGTGAGATTTTTGAAAAAACACACATTTTTACTCGATTTGGCACCCCTCGAGCAATAATTAGTGACGGTGGCACACATTTTTGTAATAAACAGTTTGAAAATATTTTGAGTAAATATGGTGTCACCCACAAAGTTTCAACTCCTTACCATCCACAAACAAGTGGACAAGTTGAGATTTCAAATAGAGAATTAAAAAGAATTTTGGAAAAAACTGTGAACTTGAGTAGAAAAGATTGGTCTTTACGTTTAGATGACGCCTTGTGGGCATATAGAACTGCATTCAAGACACCTATTGGCACTTCACCATATAGGCTGATTTTTGGTAAAGCCTGTCATCTCCCTGTTGAACTTGAACACCTTGCATATTGGGCAATAAAATTTCTAAACTTTGATTTTCATTCTGCAAGTGAGAAGAGGCTGTTGCAAATTAATGAGAGGGAGGAATTTAGGAACCAAGCTTACGAGAATGTCAAGATCTACGAGGAGAAAACAAAGAAATGACATGATGCTAGAATCCATAAAAGGGAGTTTGCTGAGGGAGACACGGTATTGTTATATAACTCCAAATTGCGACTCTTTTCAAGTAAGCTGAAATCTAGATGGTCAGGACTGTTCAATGTTTCTAAAGTGTATCCTTCTGGCGCCATAGAGGTTAGTGATCCTATTAAGGGTATATTCACAGTAAATGGTCAACGGTTAAACCATTACAATGTGGGTGACGTTAACTGTTGCACCACTATTTATTTTGACCATTAAAAAGTGTTGGGTAAGAAGTCTAGCTTGAGACTATAAATCAAGAACTATGTTTTTTTTTTAATTCTTTTGCTTTTATTATTATTACTTTATTTTATTATTCTGTTATTATTTTCTTGTTTTTTTGCTTCCGTTATTGATTCTGATTTTTATTGGTCTTTCTTCACTGCGAGGTACTTTAATAAGTTTGGTTGAAGCAGAACTCCTCTAACAACACTTTCTCTCAGTCCTCATGCAAGCACATTTGTCAGGGAAATTTTTTGTTTTTCCTTTGAATTTTTTACATTGAGGACAATGTTTATGTTTAAGTTTGGTGGGAGTTTGGTTTGCATGTTTTTATTGAAGTTTGGTTTGCATGTTTTTATTATTTTTTTACTCTTATTTTTGTGTGATTGGAACTCTGATTTTTGTGTGATTGGAAGAGAATATGTTTAGTCCTTGAGCATGAACAAGGCTAGAAAAAAATAGAAAAAGAAGAAGTGAAAAGCTCAAAAAGTGCAGATTTGATTTTCTGAATATTATGCTCTCTCCTTTGTGATTATCTTATCCTTTTCTTTGAAGCCGACACCCAAGCCTAACATTGCAAGCTTATAAAGACCTTTTGATCTAAATTTTGTGATGAACTATATTAGTGGAGAAGTGTTTGAAAAATAGGCTTATGGGGTTCTTGGAGATGCTATTGGTGGTTGTTAGCTTGCTTTGTTTGATCTATAAAATATGCATGAGACTTGAGATTGGCAATAGCACACACACACATTCCGACTTTGCAATGCGTTGCTTGATTTAGGAGAAACCATGTTTTGTCTGACTTTCTGACGATTTTTTTGTTTGTTTGTGAGTGGAATTTCTGAGACAATAATTAGTTTACGAACTAATTTATTATATTATCAAAATGAACTTATCTTTGTTTATTTTAAAACTTACTCGAGGACGATCAAATGCTAAGTTTGGGGGAGTTGATAAGTTTATATTTTAATACATTTATTTAATTTATTTGTGTTTTTTGTGTAAATTGAATTTTGATTGTTAAATTGTTGTTTGTGGCTCGTAATAATTGTTTTTCATGCCGTATAGCGAGATGAGTTGAAACGATGGAAAAATAAAGGTTTTCGAATAGTTTCGGTACCCCTGCGTCACCTGACCGAGTATCTCGAAACGAAAGAAGAAAGGAAAGGAAATTGATGGGTTAAATGCTGTAAGATGCTGAAAGTATTAAGTCTTGAATTGTGCAAGAATTGTGATTGGGCTGAACGTGATTGGATTTGGGAAAAATATAAACAAGTGCAGCAGATTCCAACCGAGAAGAAATAGCCACAAACACAATCTGATTTCTTTAAACACATTCCAGCAGCCGAAAATTGGAGAGGGAGAAGTGGGCTGAGCTTAAGAAAAAAAAAAACCCATAAAAGAAGAATGCAGAATTGGGAGATGAGGAGGCTGCCAAAAGAAATAAAAGAAAAAGAGGAGCCGAAAGGAAACTCTCAGATTTTTACGAAAGAAAAAAATAAAAGAGAGCAGCGCAAGAGCAGATTTCTGGAGATGGCAGCAAGGATCGATTTTGAACAAGGAATCAACCAACGAAAGCAATTTCGAGAGTTTATTCTAATATCTAGAATTTGTTCTTGAATTTATTTTGGATTAAATTATGTTTGAATCATTGAGAACTTTTGTCGAACATTTTTATTCATTATAATTATTGTTAGAACCTAATGGGGGGGGGGATTTAGGTTCTATTGGCAACTTTAGCAATTTAAAGCGATTATGCAAGTACGCAAGCGGAAGACTTAAGCAATCAAATAATAAGTGCGGTAAATAAATGCGTAATGTAAATAAAGCAGTAAAAGGGATAAGAGATGTTTATGGAAGTTTGACGATAAATCGTCTACGTCTCCCCTTCTTGGTTAAGTCGATTAACCAAGGATCCACTAGCACTTCGAACACTCTTGGCCTTAAGGGCTCCAAGGATAGCCTCAACACTCGTAAAATACACTTGGCTTCACACACAAGTGTTTACAAAACCGAGCAACCAACTCACAAACAAACAACCCTCGATTTTACAACCCCGTATACAACTCTATATGTGAATATATTTTGAACACTCAAAAGGGGCTACAAATTGCTCAACAAATGGCTTGAATAATGCTTGAGAGGATTGAGAGACTTGAAGATGTTGGGATATGTTGAATGGCCTCGGAATGCCTCCTTTTATAGCTGAAAATTTGGCATCGATCGGAACTTCCGATCCCTGCATCGGAGCTTTTGAAATTTGAATTCTGAGACACGCGGGTGTACTGTATCGGAACATCCGATCCACTTCGGAGCTTCCGATCGGTGCAATAAATGTGGTGTCGGGCAAAAGTCTTCCGGACAAGATTATCAGGCGGCCGTTCCAGATCGGAACGTCCGATCACGTTCGGTGCTTCCGATCTGCTTCACTTCGTTGCCTCCGATCTGCTTCCGAACAATATAATATTCCTTAGAAAATGATCGGACCTTCCGATCATAGATCGGAGCTTCCGAACCTATTCTTCGTAGCTTCCGTTCTTCATTCCGAACAATATAAAACTCCCTGAAATAGATCGGAGCTTCCGAACCCTGATCGGAGCTTCCGATCTACCCTTAGCTTCCGAAGATGCTTCTGATCATGATCGGAGGTTCCGATCTCAAATCGAAGCTTCCGATCCCGTAGCAGTATACTTCTTCGAATTTTGTTTCTGATCTTGAGTATGAATTTAGTCTTAATTCATCTTGAAAATTTTAACTCTGTAATAAGCTCAATGTAAATATTAGTAACATTTTAACCTAGTTTTGTTAATCATCAAAACATAGAGAAATAAGACTTGTTAATGCATTAAAAACATTAATCTCATAATTCGAGATTTATATGCGTTTAAGGCGTAACAATCTCCCCCTTTTTGATGATCACAAAACTTGGTTAAAAACAGGAGATAAAATATACGATAATCATAAACAATTTTTATAAGCAACAGAGTTTAACGGATAAACAAATTTTATCAGATAAACAAATTTTATCCCAATTAATATTTTAACCATTAATTCTCCCCCTTTGTGATAAGAAAAAAGTAATGAAACATAGAATTAAAAATACGCAACAATTTCATTACAATAATAATTTTTTAGTACAAAGCAAGAGAAAAAATACAAATATAAATAATAAAAAAAAAAATCTAAGAGTCATCATCATGCTGCGGAGGAGGATAGCGAGCGGCAAGTCATCAAATCGAGTCTCCAGAGAGGCAACTCTAGCAGTCAACTTGGTAAAATGAGTGTGCATACTCGTCTCAATGCGATGAAGAGTCTCGAAGAGTTGGTCGCTAGGAAATTGGTTTATTGGTGTAGGAGGAACCTCAGGAGCCTGGAAAGGAAGATCACCAATGGTAGACGCAAAGGCCTCAAAACTGGAAGAGGATGGAATATCAGTGTTGGGCGGACCAATCGGAAAACCTTTGGTTTGGATAGAGTGAGGAAGAGAGGAAAAGTCTCGATGAAAATCAGAAATAGGAGAAAATCTAGAAAAAGCTCGACTAGGATCATCAACCCATCGAGAATACACAGGATTCCAAGATAAATCCATCCTGATAATAGACTGATGGTTGATGATATGACACGACTGGATTTAAAGAGAAGGGATCCCCTCAAAATCAATATCAAAACGACTCAAAATCCGGTTAATAAACCGGGAAAAAGGAAAGGAAACCTTTTTAGCCGTCGTTGCCGTGTGATGCATAGTCTGCATAACAAGGCGCGGAAGGTTAAAAGGTCGAGAGGAGATGATATGAAAAAGGATATACAAATCCAGATATTTGCAAGTGGAGAGGTCTCCACTGCGGGGAACTATGGATGTGGTGATGAGTTTTTGAATGATTTGGAAATCAGGACAAAGACTCTTGAGATGGATTCGATCGTCAGCAGTAGTGGCTTGTCGACCGAGAATAGTAGTAAGAAAGAGATTACAATCAAAGTTTGGATCATTTTGTGGCCAAGTTTGGGAAAAGTATTCACCGGGTCCATTCCTGGGAAGATCAAACCAGGAGGACAGATCAGCAGAAGAAAAGATGATATGCCTACCTTGAACGATCATGGCAATGGTGATATCACCATGCCCTAATTCGAGTTCAAGGTTTGCATAGAACTCGTGAATCAGTGGAGGAAAGATTCGGTCGGGGACAGATGGCTGAAAAAAGGATTCCCAATGTTGAGCATTGATTAAGTTCAACAGTAGGAGATGGGATTGGGCCAAGTAGGTAGTATCTAAGATACGACCTGGATGAATATGACGATGCAAATAATCATCAGGAATGGGCCTAGAAACAGCTGGTTGGGTAGGATCACGGATAATAATAAGGCGACTAGAACTCTCTTGATCGCGACGGCATTTGACAGGCATTTTTATAGGTTGGAATCGAATGAAATAGAGAAAAGAGAAGAAATTTAGGTGCAAGAAATCGGACTGAGCGATCTGATATTTATAGGGGTTGGAACGATCGGACGTTCCGATCCTGATCGGTCGTTCCGATCGTGCGGTCCACTGAGGTAAGGCCACGTGTCGATCGGAAGCTCCGAACAGGCTTCAGACGTTCCGATCCTGAGGCGGTAATTAAAGATAAGGCGGTGAAAAGTAATTTGAAAAGACAGATCAGTAGGGGATCGGACGTTCCGATCGTGATCGGTGGTTCCGATCCGCATCTTGGAGGTAAAATTTACCGCGCAAGTTGAAAAGTGGCGGGATACAGATCGAAAGTTCCGATCTGGATCGGTGATTCCGATCGGGATCGGTGGTTCCGATCTACCTTAGGAAGAAAGCATGATTTCGACTCTTTAAAATTTATTTTATTTAACATTTAAGCAAATAATTCACATAAAAATATGAGCTTCTTAATTTTGAATAAATACAATTGATTTGTATTATCCAAAATTAATTTGCTCGAATTTAATATTAAGCTCCCCCTTAATATGACATTAAATTTAATTTATGCCTACAAGTGATTACAATGTAAGAGTGGGTGCCCAGTGAGCCAACTGTGTGGCTATGGGCTTTGATGACTCTTTGTATAAACAATCTTTTGTTTAATATTATTTACACTTTTATGGCAATGACTTTATATTACTTCATATTGTTATATTGTGATATACTATTGTTGTTTTGATAAAGACCTTGAATATACTATAGTGTATGTAAGATGTGGTAGAACATGGGGATGTCTATCATGAAATACATCTTATAGTCACTGTATATTCTAAAACCGTTCCTAGTCGATTGAGCCGTCCGATAATAAGGATAAGGATCGCTCGAGTTTGAGACTAGCATTTGCGATGCGGAGTACCACGTTTCATTGGTAGGGAACATGGAGATGTTCGAAGCATGCAAATGGATATTCATAGGATGAATAATCGAACTACCCTATCCGGACTTTCCAAGTGGTTATCACTTATCGAGTGGATAAAGTCCGCGGTTTTGGTTGTACACCATTAGTCCTTACGACTTGAAACATCATGGAGACTCTATATGCTAGTGCTGTGCTTTGACTCGTTTACCGACTCTATGGGGGTCATCAGGTGTCGAGATTGGGTACAGTTACGACACATATAGGAGTCAATGCATTGTTGTCAAGGATTCACCACATACTTGCGAGTGTGGATATCCTATGCGATCTGAGGAGATATTAGTGTGACAAATCTCTGGCCAGAGTACTTGATGTGATTTAAGAAATGGTTTCTTAGTAGCACATGCGATGTCACTAATTTGATCTTCAAGATGTATTGCATAGTTATCGAATCTTGAGCGACTCTCGATATACCAATGGTTGTTGATTCGATCGGGATATATGGATGAAGGGACCGTACTGTACGCTAACCAAAATCTGCTGGTTCTTGTAGGCACTATCAGTGATACCTAGGGAATCATGGGGCGATGTTGCTAGGCGCTTTACCTTGATTCGTTGGGCAAGTCGGAAAGTGTTGTTCCGAGTCACAAGGAGTTGTGAGCCCACGGCTAGCTGTATCCCTGAACCATTGAGGGTCACACAGTGTAATGGAGTTTTAATCCCCGTTGAGATAGTTAAATTTAAAGAGTTAAATTTAATGAACTAAGGAGTTGGACTTCTTAAATAAGAGTAAGGGAGTAGGGTTTCCTAAAATGACATAGGGATGGACATTTTTGGAAACCACTGAATTCGGATTCAGGAAAATTTATTTTGACTTTAAAACGTGCAGAAATGGTTTCTGTGCACATTGGTGAAATCGGTTCATCAATCGGAGTCACGATGAATTTTATATTAATTTCTGAACGAGCGGGCTTTGCTTGTCAGGCCCCAGCTTATGATTAATGGGCCCTAAGGTGTTAGTGGCCTGCATTATAAATAAGTTATTTCAGTACAGAAATTAAAAAAAACAGGTCATAATTTTTGAGACAGGATTTTCGAAACCCTAGCCCCTCTCAAAAACGTTTTCGGCCGCCTCTCCCTCCCTCTGCCCGAGAAAATTCCGGTCTGTGATTTTGAATCGCAGTAAGGAATAACGAATCAAATTCGTGTATTCTCTTCGCAGAAAACTTCTGATAGATTTTCTAGTGCAATCTATCAGAGGGATTAAACCTCTGTTCGTGGACCTGATTGAAGGCGTTCATCGGTTCCAGGGAGAGACAACAAGAGCAGAATTGTTCTGTTGGTGTCCATTAATCTCGTTGCGAGATTTGAGGTAAAATTTATTTAATTGTTATTTAAATTTTACACACAATAATTTAATCGTTGAATGGTTGATACCCACACCATGGAATTGTTCCATGATAAAAATTTTAAACTTCCGCTGCACCGGGTATCAATCGTGATTGATCAGAGAGCCGCGTTTTCCAACAGTGGTATCAGAGCCAGGTTGCTCAGATCAAACGATTAAATTAATCAATTGTACAAAATTTTTGAGTCTCGGTTTTTGAAACAAATTAAATATTTTTAAATAAAAAAAAAAAAAATTTTTTTTCGGGGCAAAACCCGGGCAGCGATTGGATCGCTGCCCGGTGGGGCAGCAATTGTTGCTGCCCCGGGCGGCGCACGGCGCCGCCCAGGGCAGCGCTGTGCGCTGCCCAGCGCAGCGCTGGGCGCTGCGCAGGGCAGCGCCGAGGGGCGGCGATCGGCGCCGCCCAGGGGCGGCGCCAGGCGCTGCCCTAAGGGGGCAGCCGGGCTGCCCCCGGCCCGCGCCCCGGGTGCGGGCCGGCCCGGGAGTGTCCCGGGCGGCCCGCGGGAAAAATTATATTTTTTATTTAAAAATTAATTTTAATATTTAAAATTTTATTTTTGGTCCGGTCAAAAATTGTTTTTGATTGGTTCACGAGATTTCGGATCGAATTGTTCGAGTCCGTAAATTTTAAAATTGATTTTGGATAAATTTGAATTTTTGGAAAATTTTAATATTTTATCCGTAAATTGAATTTTGAAATCAATTATTTTGGTACAATTGATGATAAGATATGATCTTATGATATATTAAGTAAAATATGATTTTATTTGTAAAATTGGATTTTATAGATAAAATATGATTTTATTTGATATAGAGATAAAATATGATTTTATATGTGAAATGAGATTTTATATATAAAATATGATTTTATCTTGTTTAAATTTGAATTGCCACAGCATGTTATCCAATAAATTAATTTTGAATTAAATGTTATTGGATAAGGATGATCGATTGCCATGACCAATTTTGTAGGTGTATGTTAGGAATTTACATTTTGTCTTTATTATTGTTGGTTTTATTAATGGGCCTGGTTTATGGCCCGATATGAATGTCATATGTAATAAAAGTGGGCTTGGTTTATAGCCCGTTCCCACCCCCTAAAAATGTATCCCCTACTTGTCATTGTTATTTATTGTAAATACATTAGATTTAGTGGGAGATCAAGATTTGAAGATGGTGGGCCCAGCAGACAATGAAGACTGAAGAAATGTAAATTGGAAGCATATGTAATAGGATTGCATTTGCATACTGCATATTACCTAGGATTGGACTAAGACCCGTGATTGGCAACCACGGGTCAATTAGAAATGAAATCGATCATCCTATATAATATGTGATATTATGATTGTATGCATGTTTAGACATAAATTGCGTGAATCCGGCAATGCATGCAATAAATTAAATATGAGACAAATATTTTTATAAATAAAATCCCTCATTTTAAATATGATTTAAAATTTATATCAAGATAAATAAAGGAAATTTAAATATTGTTTAAATGTTCCTACCTTCCATCAACGGTCAATGTATGTGATGCTACCCGCGGATACGGTCCGGCTCATATTATTGGGGGGGCCCGTCCGTCGGAAAGCTGTACATTGGATCGACAAATGTTGTAAGTTGGGTGGAACTCCCATGGGATCGGCTCATATTATTGGGGGATCCACATGGCGACCGTCCATCACAACTTAATATTGATGGGTCATCTTGACATGTCACTTTAAACGGCGTCATATTATTGGGCCCTTATTGGACATGAGGTAAATACATGGGGGTTGCTTTGGAAGCAATTGGGCTCTACCTTTTGAGAATTATGGTTGGCTGATATTATTCGGGACCATAAGTTTGTCAATTGGACTCCATGTTCTCACTAAGGAAAAAGTTTCCCGTTTTCACTAGAGGGTGGTGAAATCGTTAAAATAGTGGGAATGAGATTCATAAAATTAAATTCGCCTATTTTATGTCTTAGTAAATTGTTAAACAATCATTGATATATGTCTGTTTTCCTTTTCAGTATTTCATACAATGAATTCGCGAAATCCTTTATTCTCGATCCTCGAACAAAACAAGCTGACTGGCGCCAACTATACGGAATGGTTCCGGAAGTTGAAGATTGTCTTAACTTCGGAGAAAATGCTCTACGTGTTAGAGAAAGCACCTCCGAAGGAAGCACCAGCTGACATAAGTCCGGAGGAATTGGCCAAACTTGATGCATGGTGTGACCATGACATCAAGACCAAATGCTATATGCAAGCCTCGATGTCTGATGAACTCCAGAGGCGATTTGAGGACACGGTGAATGCTGCTGACATTCACGCGCAACTCAAGGAACTTTTTGGGGCTCAGTCGAGGGCTGAAAGGTTCTCTACTGTTAAGGAGTTGATGACGTGCCGCATGCGTGAAGGGACTTCGGTCCGTGATCATGGGGTACGAGTGATTTGGCTCATACAGAAGTTAGCGACCCTTGATTTGGTGTTGGAGCATGAACTCAATGTGGACTTGCTGCTTCTATCTCTTCCTTCTTCATTTGATGGATTCGTGATAAATTTTAATATGAACAAGATAGAGGCCACCCTTGAAGAGATGGTCAATATGCTCGTTACATATGAATCCACACTTAAGAAGGATAAGCCAGCTTTCTTGGTGGGCTCCTCATCTTCTGCTAAGAAGGGGCCAAGTATGAAGGGCAAGAAACGTTCTGCCCCACCCAAGAAAGTGGAACCCGAGAAGAAGCAAAAGACAAAGGCTTCAAACAATGGAAAATCCAAGGATGTTTGCCATTACTGCAAGAAGCCGGGTCATTGGAAGCGCAACTGCAAGGAGTATCTTGAGCAGTTAGGAACTGCAAAGGGTATGTTCTATATCGAAATAAACATGTCACTTAATACAACTTCTTGGGTATTGGATACCGGATGTGGATCTCACATTTTCAATGATTTGCAGGTGATGACAAGAAGTCGCAGGCTTAGAATGGGTGAGACCCAGCTGAGGCTCGGGAATGGTTCCAGAGTTGAAGCTACGGCCATTGGAGATGTTTGTTTGATTTTGCAGAATGGTTTTAAATTATTGTTGAGAGATGTTTTATTTGTGCCATATTTAATTAAAAACATTATTTCTATTTCTATGCTTGATAGAGATGGTTATTCTTGTAATTTTGTGAATGGGATTTGCAATATTTACAAGAATGAATGTTTAATTGGAAATGGACAACTTGAAAACGATCTATACAATTTAAAACTAAAAGACGTTCCAGTGAATTGTATTGACAAACCGGCGACAACAAACAAAAGGAAAATCGATAGTCAAAACCCGGCAAACCTTTGGCACGCTAGACTAGGTCATATTTCCTCGAGGAGGATGAACAAGCTAGTGGGAGAGGGCATGTTTGATATGTCTGATATTAACTCTCTACCTACTTGTGAATCCTGCCTAAAAGGAAAAATGACTAAATCTCCTTTTAAGGGGAAACCTGAGCGTAGTCAGAATCTGTTGGATTTGATCCATACAGATGTTTGTGGTCCATTTAGAGTAGGGACTCAACATGGCCACACCTACTTCATTACCTTTACTGATGATTATTCAAGGTATGGGTATTTATATTTAATGAAATATAAGTCTGAAGCATTTGAAAAGTTCAAAGAATTCAAGGCTGAAGTAGAAAACAAGCTAGGTAAAAGTATTAAAGCACTTCGATCGGATCGAGGTGGAGAATACTTGAGTACCGAGTTTTTGGACTATCTGAAAGAGAATGGGATTCTCTCTCAGTGGACTCCTCCTATGACACCACAGCTTAATGGTGTATCGGAGCGTCGTAATCGAACTTTGTTGGACATGGTTCGATCTATGATGAGCTTCACTGAGCTTCCACCTTCGTTTTGGGGCTATGCGCTTGAGACGGCGGTATTGTTGTTGAACAACGTCCACACTAAAGCAGTGGACAAAACACCATACGAGTTATGGAATGGCAAAGCTCCTAAGTATTCGTACTTGAGGATTTGGGGATGTCCTGCTTACGTGAAGCGAACAGTGGGAGATAAGTTGGATAGTCGATCCAGCTTATGTTATTTTGTAGGGTATCCGAAGAATTCAATCGGATATTATTTCTATTATCCTGCTGAAACAAAGGTGTTTGTTTCTAGGAATGCCACCTTCTTGGAGAAGGAATTCTTATTGGATAAGAAAGGCGAGATGATGGAACTCGAAGAAGTTCGAGAAGAACCCGAAATACAAAATAACGATCCTACACCTCAGGAACCATTGCTGGACACGCCTGCACCTAGAAGATCCGAAAGGACTTCTAGACCTCCAGTTCGATATGGTCTTCTTCTTGAAGGGGATCAAGATGAACCCGACATTGGATGTGATCCAAGAAACTTCAAGGAAGCAATTTCTGATGCGGATTCGAATTTATGGCTTGAAGCTATGCAGTCAGAATTGGATTCGATGCATACAAACCAAGTTTGGTCTTTAGTAGATCCTCCCGATGGAATTGTTCCGATAGGGTGTAAATGGATCTACAAAAGAAAGCTTGGGCCTGATGGTAAGGTATTGACCTACAAGGCGCGATTGGTGGCTAAAGGTTATACTCAAAGGCAAGGAGTTGACTATGACGAAACCTTTTCACCAGTTGCAATGTTCAAGTCCATAAGAATCCTAATTGCCATAGCTGCATGGTATGACTATGAGATATGGCAAATGGATGTGAAGACTGCTTTTCTTAATGGAGACATTAAGGAGGAAATCTATATGAAGCAGCCTGAGGGGTTCACATCCATGGGAAGCGAGCATAAGGTATGCAAGCTTCAGAGATCAATTTATGGTCTAAAACAAGCATCAAGAAGTTGGAACCAGAAATTTGATGAAACAATAAAAGATTTTGGTTTCATCAAGAACCCGGAGGAACCTTGCGTGTACAAGAAAGTAGTTAAGGATGCGGTGACATTCTTAGTACTTTATGTTGATGACATCCTACTCATTGGGAATGATGTAGGGATGTTGCAGTCAACAAAGATATGGTTATCAGGTAGATTTTCGATGAAGGATTTGGGAGAGGCATCCTACATTCTTGGGATACAGATCTATAGAGATAGGTCTAAGAGAATGATAGGACTCACTCAATCAACCTACATCGATACCATTTTGAAACGGTTTTCAATGGATGGGTCCAAAAGAGGACATCTACCCATGTGTCATGGAGTTTCTCTATCCAAGTCAATGTGTCCCAAGACTGATGAAGAGATAGAGAATATGACACATGTACCATATGCGTCAGCTATAGGTAGTATCATGTATGGGATGATATCTACCAGACCGGATGTAGCATTTGCTCTGAGTGTCACGAGCAGATATCAGTCTAATCCTGGTCAAATGCATTGGAAAGCCGTGAAGGACATTCTTAAGTACTTGCGAAGGACTAAGAATATGTTCATGGTTTATGGAGGACGAGAACTCAAATTGGAAGGCTATACCGACTCTAGCTTCAAAAGTGATGTGGATGACTCGAAGTCAACCTCTGGATTTGTGTTCATGCTCAATGGCGGTGCTGTCTCTTGGAAGAGTTCCAAGCAGGACACCACAGCGGATTCCACCACTGAGGCTGAATACATTGCAGCATCAGCTGCTGCTAAAGAGGCCGTTTGGATGAGGAAGTTCGTCCAAGAGTTGGGCGTCATTCCTGAATTTGTTGGTCCAGTCCCGGTGTACTGTGACAACACGGGTGCCGTTGCTCAAGCAAAGGAACCAAGGTCTCATCAAAGATCCAAACACGTACTGAGGAAATACCACATAATCCGGGAGATTGTGGAAAGAGGAGACATCATTGTCGAACGAGTGGCCTCTGCAGACAATATCGCTGATCCGCTTACTAAGCCTTTGCCAGGACCATTGTTTGACAAACATCGCGAAGCAATGGGTCTACGTAGTATGACTAGTTGGCTATAGGGCAAGTGGGAGATTGTAAGAGTGGGTGCCCAGTGAGCCAACTGTGTGGCTATGGGCTTTGATGACTCTTTGTATAAACAATCTTTTGTTTAATATTATTTACACTTTTATGGCAATGACTTTATATTACTTCATATTGTTATATTGTGATATACTATTGTTGTTTTGATAAAAACCTTGAATATACTATAGTGTATGTAAGATGTGGTAGAACATGGGGATGTCTATCATGAAATACATCTTATAGTCACTGTATATTCTAAAACCGTTCCTAGTCGATTGAGCCGTCCGATAATAAGGATAAGGATCGCTCGAGTTTGAGACTAGCATTTGCGATGCGGAGTACCACGTTTCATTGGTAGGGAACATGGAGATGTTCGAAGCATGCAAATGGATATTCATAGGATGAATAATCGAACTACCCTATCCGGACTTTCCAAGTGGTTATCACTTATCGAGTGGATAAAGTCCGCGGTTTTGGTTGTACACCATTAGTCCTTACGACTTGAAACATCATGGAGACTCTATATGCTAGTGCTGTGCTTTGACTCGTTTACCGACTCTATGGGGGTCATCAGGTGTCGAGATTGGGTACAGTTACGACACATATAGGAGTCAATGCATTGTTGTCAAGGATTCACCACATACTTGCGAGTGTGGATATCCTATGCGATCTGAGGAGATATTAGTGTGACAAATCTCTGGCCAGAGTACTTGATGTGATTTAAGAAATGGTTTCTTAGTAGCACATGCGATGTCACTAATTTGATCTTCAAGATGTATTGCATAGTTATCGAATCTTGAGCGACTCTCGATATACCAATGGTTGTTGATTCGATCGGGATATATGGATGAAGGGACCGTACTGTACGCTAACCAAAATCTGCTGGTTCTTGTAGGCACTATCAGTGATACCTAGGGAATCATGGGGCGATGTTGCTAGGCGCTTTACCTTGATTCGTTGGGCAAGTCGGAAAGTGTTGTTCCGAGTCACAAGGAGTTGTGAGCCCACGGCTAGCTGTATCCCTGAACCATTGAGGGTCACACAGTGTAATGGAGTTTTAATCCCCGTTGAGATAGTTAAATTTAAAGAGTTAAATTTAATGAACTAAGGAGTTGGACTTCTTAAATAAGAGTAAGGGAGTAGGGTTTCCTAAAATGACATAGGGATGGACATTTTTGGAAACCACTGAATTCGGATTCAGGAAAATTTATTTTGACTTTAAAACGTGCAGAAATGGTTTCTGTGCACATTGGTGAAATCGGTTCATCAATCGGAGTCACGATGAATTTTATATTAATTTCTGAACGAGCGGGCTTTGCTTGTCAGGCCCCAGCTTATGATTAATGGGCCCTAAGGTGTTAGTGGCCTGCATTATAAATAAGTTATTTCAGTACAGAAATTAAAAAAAACAGGTCATAATTTTTGAGACAGGATTTTCGAATCCCTAGCCCCTCTCAAAAACGTTTTCGGCCGCCTCTCCCTCCCTCTGCCCGAGAAAATTCCGGTCTGTGATTTTGAATCGCAGTAAGGAATAACGAATCAAATTCTTGTATTCTCTTCGCAGAAAACTTCTGATAGATTTTCTAGTGCAATCTATCAGAGGGATTAAACCTCTGTTCGTGGACCTGATTGAAGGCGTTCATCGGTTCCAGGGAGAGACAACAAGAGCAGAATTGTTCTGTTGGTGTCCATTAATCTCGTTGCGAGATTTGAGGTAAAATTTATTTAATTGTTATTTAAATTTTACACACAATAATTTAATCGTTGAATGGTTGATACCCACACCATGGAATTGTTCCATGATAAAAATTTTAAACTTCCGCTGCACCGGGTATCAATCGTGATTGATCAGAGAGCCGCGTTTTCCAACATACAACTCAATCATGCCAAGTTCACCACGCAAACGAATAAAAGTATTTTCATCTAGTGGTTTTGTAAAAATATCGGCAATTTGATTTGACGTGTCAACATATTGAAGTTCAACTTCATTTCGTTCGATGTGGTCACGAATAAAATGATGATGAATGTCAATATGTTTGGTGCGCGAATGTTGAATCGGATTCTTTGTAAGACAAATGGCGCTAGTGTTGTCACAGAAAATAGGGATTTTTGAAAAAGATACACCTTAGTCGAGAAATTGATGCTTCATCCAAAGAATTTGCGCACAACAACTACCGGCAGCCATATATTTGGCTTCGGTCGTTGATAACGCAACACAGTTTTGCTTTTTGGAAAACCAAGAAACTAAACAGTTTCCTAAAAAGAAACAAGTTCCACTAGTGCTTTTTCGGTCCACCTTATATCCACCAAAGTCGGCATCGCAATAAGCTTTTAAATCAAAGAAAGAATTTTTCGAATACCACAAGCCGAGATTTGGAGTATTTGAAAGATATTTGAAAATGCGTTTTAAGGCGAACAAATGTGATTCCTTTGGACATGATTGAAATCGTGCACACAGGAAAACACTAAACATAATGTCCGTTCTACTAGCAGTAGCATATAATAAGGAGCCAATCATACTACGAAAGGAAGATTGATCTACAGATTTACCATTTTCATCCTTGTCGAGTCTGATTGCTGTGCTCATCGGTGTGGATGATGATTTTGTGTTCTCCATTCCAAACTTCTTTAGAATCTCCTTGATGTATTTGCTTTGGTTCACAAAGAACCCATCCTTGCACTGCTTGATTTGTAATCCGAGGAAATAGTTAAGTTCCCCCATCATACTGATCTCAAAGTGTTCCTGCATAAGCTTGGAGAAATCTTGACAAAGAGTTTCGTCAGTAAAACCAAAAATTATATCATCAACATAAATTTGCACAATCAAAAGATCATTTTTGACATTCTTGGTAAATAAGGTAATGTCGATCTTTCCTCTTTGAAAAACCATTTGAAAGCAAGAAAGTAGACAGTTTATCATACCAAGCTCGAGGAGCTTGTTTCAAATCATACAATGCTTTGTTTAGTCTAAACACATGATCAGGCAAATAAAGATCAACAAAGCCATCAGGTTGCTCAATATAAACCTCTTCTTTCAATTCACCATTAAGAAAGGCACTTTTGACATCCATTTGAAATAACTTAAAATTTCTAGAGCAAGCAAAATCAAGTAGCATGCGAATAGATTCTAGTCTAGCAACAGGCGCATAAGTTTCATCATAATCTATGCCTTCTTCTTGACTATATCCTTTAGCAACAAGCCTAGCTTTATTTCTAGTGATAGTGCCATGCTCGTCAAGTTTATTCCTAAACACCCATTTAGTACCAATGATAGATCTATCATGTGGCCTAGGAACAAGAAACCAAACATCATTGCGTTTAAACTCATTCAACTCATCTTGCATCGCAATTATCCATGCATCATCTAATAAAGAATCATCTATGCATCTAGGTTCAACATGCGAAACAAAGGCAAGATGATTAAAAATATTATTAAGAGAAGAACGAGTGGCTACTCCCTTCAAAGGACTTCTGATGATAAGAACCATTGGGTGATCTTTGTGAAGCGTCCAATCCTTCGGAAGTGGTGTTTCCTCAACGGAAACATCTATATCATTTAGGCTTGAGTAAGCCAACTCTTCTTCGAGTAATTCTACATCATCAATGTTAGTGCGAACAATAGTAGACATAGATTCATCAAAAATAACATGCATAGATTCTTCAACAAGTAAAGTGCGTTTATTATTAAAAACTCTAAAGGCCTTACTTGAGGTAGAATATCCGAGAAAGATACCTTTGTCGGATTTGGCATCAAATTTGCCAAGGTTGTCCTTACCATTGTTATGTATGTAGCATTTGGAACCGAAAGCTCGAAAGTAAGAAATGTTAGGCTTTCTCCCTCTCCATAATTCATATGGAGTTTTCTTGAGAATTGGCCTTATTGATACGCGATTGATAATGTAACAGGCAGTGTTCATTGCTTCAGCCCAAAAATATTTTGGTAGAGAATGCTCACATATCATGATCCTCGCAATCTCCACAAGTGTCCTATTTTTCCTCTCAACGGCCCCGTTTTGTTGAGGAGTCCTAGGACAAGAAAAATTATGACCGATTCCTTTCTCTTCACAAAAGTTTGAAAAACTCTCATTTTGAAATTCAGTTCCGTGGTCACTACGGATCTTCTTTATTGAAAGATTTTTCTCATTCTCAACACGTTTCACAAAAGTTTTAAAATAATCAAAGGCATCATTTTTGTGGGCTAAAAACAATGTCCACGTGAATCGTGAGAAATCATCCACAATGACAAATGCATAAAGCTTCCCTCCTAGGCTAGCGTTCCTCGAGGGACCACATAGATCTAGGTGAAAAAGTTCAAGGGGCATAGAAGTTGATATAAAATTTTTGCTTTTAAAAGATTCCCTTGTATGTTTACCAAGTTGACATGCATCACAAATAGAATCTAATTTTAAATTGAGTTTTGGCATACCAACAAGTAAATCATGTTTAAAAAGTTTTTCTATGGTACTAGGACCAACATGACCTATTCGTCTATGCCAAAGAATGTTATCATCAACATTCAAAGATACAAGGATTTTAATATTTGATAAAGATAAATTATTTAAAGAAACCTTGTAAACATTTTCACTTCTATATCCTTTGAAATTTATGGATTTGTCAGTCGTGAGTGATATAGTGCAGTGTTGGGGAGTGAATTTGACTTCATAACCTCTATCGCACAATTGACTTATGCTTAGTAGATTATGCTTAAGCCCTTTCACTAGGAGTACATCATCAATCAAGCAAGATTCAGATATACCTATTGAGCCGATTTCTTCAATGATTCCTTTGCTGTTGTCTCCAAAGGTTACAGTTCCCTTCTCCTTTGGTTTGACTGATTGAAGTAGCTCCTTGTTCCCCGTCATATGTCTAGAACATCCACTGTCTAGATACCATATGCTAGGGAGAACAATTTTCCTATTTCCCTACAAGAAGAGATTTTGGTACCCTTTAGTTCTTTTGGGTCCACAATGTTAGAAAAGAAAAATACAAAACAGATTTCCAAGAGTTCAGTCTCTCATAGCGACATCATCGCCACTTTCTAAGAGTGCTCCCAATAGTAGGTAGGGCTATGCCTCTTTAAAAACCTATTTTCTTGGACAGAGCAGCGTTCATCAAGAAGACCAGTCGCATCAAGGCAATTTAAACCGGTCTATGATGAACTCCCTTAGATCATGATCTCATAATGCCAACTGATGAGTTGTTAAGTACTCTTAGGCCTCCATTTCATATAGCTCTTTTTATCATATTGATATTTTAAAGATCTAAACTTATGTCTAGCATGTCCTATTTTACAACAGTAAGAACATGCAGAGGGTGATCTCATTTTTGCTTTAGCAATTAGACTAGTGAAATCTATAGATTTCTTTCCATACCCTATTCCACCCTTATCAAAACTACATTTTTGCATACTTAGTAAATTATTCAAGTTATTACTACTTACATTGAATTTATCAAAACATTTTTCTAAGTGAGCTATGTCATCCTTTAATCTTAGGTTTTCATGCTCCTTAGTTTCTAATTCATGTTTGAGCTTTCTATTTTCTTTTCTAAGAGATTTAGCCATATCAAACATGTTTTTATATGCATGTAGTAGTTCGTCATAGGAAGGTACCTCATCATCGTCGTCGGAGACGATGTCATCACTTTTAGCCATGAGGCAGATGTTGGCTTCCTCCTCGTCATCGTCGCTATCGCTCCAAGTGGCTAGAAGTGCTTTCTTCTTTCCCTTGTCAACTTTCTTCTTAAGAGGACACTCATTTGCATAGTGGTCTTGTTGTTGACAGTTGTAGCAAGTAACTTCCTTATCCGGCTTCTTTTGGAATTTGTTTCCTCGCATGAATCATTTGAACTTTCTTGCGAAGAGCGCCATATCATCATCATCATCATCTTCTTTGGATTGGCTAGATAGAGCAATCCCCTTTGCCTTGATATCTTCTTTCTTTAATTCCTTCCTTGTTGATAATTCCAGCTCATGGGTTTTTAGAGTCCCATGTAGTTGATCAAGATCGTAGGATGCAGTGTCGCCTTTGTTTGACTCGATGATGGCCGTCCTCTTGGCATCCCACTCCTTGGGTAAGGCGCGTAGAGCTCTCCTCCACACTTGTTTGGTTGGATATTGTTCCCCGAGTTGGGCTAGCTCATTGATAATTTGAGTAAGCCTTCGGAACATAGTATCTACATCTTCGTTTGATTCCATCTCGAATGTTTCATATTTGAGTTGGAGTAGATCGATCTTCGTCTCTTTGACTTGATTAGTCCCTTCATGGCATATCTCCAACTTGTCCCATATCTCTTTAGCGGATGATGAAAGAGTAGGTGCCCGGTGAGCCAACTTGTGGCTAAGGGCTTTGATGACTCTTTGTATAAACAATCTTTTGTTTAATATGATTTACACTTTTATTAATGGCAATGACTTTATCTTTCTTCATATTGTTATATTGTGATATACTATTGTTGTTTTGATAAAGACCTTGAATATACTATAGTGTATGTAAGATGTGGTAGAACATGGAGATGTCTATCATGAAACATATCTTATAGTCACTGTGTATTCTAAACTGTTCCTAGTAGATTGAGCCGTCCAATAATAAGGATAAGGATCGCTCGAGTTTGAGACTAGCATTTGCGATGCAGAGTACCACATTTCATTGGTAAGGAACATAGAGATGTTCAAAGCATGCAAATGGATATTCATATGATGAATGATCGAACTACCCTATCCGGACTTTCCAAGTGGTTATCACTTATCGAGTGGATAAAGTCCGTGGTTTTGGTTGTACACCATTAGTCCTTACTACTTGAAACATCATTGAGACTCTATATGCTAGTACTGTGCTTTGACTCGTTTACCGACTCTATTGGGGTCATCAGGTGTCGGGATTGGGTACAGTTACAACACATATAGGATTCGATGCTTTGTTGTCAAGGATTCACCACATACTTGCGAGTGTGGATATCCTATGCGATCTGAGGAGATATTAGTGTGACGAATCTCTGGCCAGAGTACATGATATGATTTAAGAAATGGTTTCTTAGTAGCACATGCGATGTCACTATTTGATCTTCAAGATGTATTGCATAGTTATCGAATCTCGAACGACTCTCGATATACCAATGGTTGTTGATTCGATCGGGATATATGGATTAAGGGACCGTACTGTACGCTAACCAAAATCTATTGGTTCTTGCAGGCACTATCAGTGGTACCTAGGGAATCATGGGGCGATGTTGCTAGGCGCTCTTACCATGATTCGATGGGCAAGTCGGAAATTGTTGTTCCGAGTCACAAGGAGTTGTGAGCCCACGGCTAGCTGTATCCCTGAACCATTGAGGGTCACACAGAGTAATGGATTTTTAATCCCCGTTGAGATAGTTAAATTTAAAGAGTTAAATTTAATGAACAAAGAAGTTGGACTTCTTAATTAAGAGTAGAGGAGTAAGATTTCCTAAAATGACATAGGGATGGGCATTTTTGGAAATCACTGAATTCGGATTCAGAAAAATTTATCTTGACTTTAAAAGGTGCAGAAATGGTTTCTGTACACATTGGTGAAATCGGTTTATCAATCGGAGTCATGATGATTTTTATATTAATTTCTGAACATGCGGGCTTTGCTTGTCGGGCTTGAACTTATGACTAATGGGCCCTAAGCTGTTAGTGGCCTACATTATAAATAAGTTATTGCAGTACAGAAATTACACACAACAGGTCACAATTTTCAAAAAAACCCTAATTTTCTCTCAGTAGTGGCCGCCCCCCTTCTCCCCTCTGCTCGGTGAAATCCAGTCTGTGAATTTTGAATTACAGTCTGGTTTAACAGATCAAATTCGTTAATTCTCTTCGTAGAAACTTTTGATAGATTTTCTAGTGCAATCTATCAGAGGGATTAAATATCCGTTCGTGGACCTGATTGAAAAACAGTTCGTCCATCAGTTCCAGGGATATAAAACAAGAGCAGAGCAATCTGTTGGTGTCCAAAATCTCGATTCGAGATTGAAGGTAAAAATTTTATAATCGTTATTTAATTTTTACACACACAATTTAATCGTAAGGTTGATACCCATTATGGAATCGTTCCATATAAAATTTTTAAACTTCCGCTGCACCGGGTATCAATCCTAATTGATCTGATCGCCGCGTTCTCCAACAGTGGTATCAGAGCCAGGTTGCTCAGATCAATCGATTAAATTAATCGATTGTACAAAAAAATTTTAAGCCTCGGTTCTTGAAACAAAATAAATATTTTAAAAATAAAAAAAAAAAATTTCGGGCAAAAACCCGGGCAGCGATTGGATCGCTGCCCGGGGGGGGGGGGGGCAGCGATGGTCGCTGCCCTAGGGGCAGCCGGGCTGCCCGGCCCGACCCCATTAGGGCGCAGGCAGCCCGGGAATGTCCCGGGCGGCCCGCGGGAAAAATTAATTTTTTAATTTTTTAAATTAAATTTTAATATGTTAAAATTCTATTTTTGGTCCGATCGAAAATTGTTTTTGATTGGTCCACGAGGCGTCGGATCGAATTGTTCGAGTCCGAAAATTTTAAAATTGATTTTTGAATAAATTTGAATTTTTTGAAAATTTAAATATTTTATCCGTTAAATTGAATTTTGAAATTAATTATTTTTGGTACAATTGATGATAAGATATGATCTTATGGAAATATTGAGTAAAATATGATTTTATGTATAAAATTGGATTTTATAGATAAAATATGATTTTATTTGATAAAAAGATAAAATATGATTTTGTATGTAAAATAAGATTTTATATATGAAATATGATTTTATCCTTTTAAATTTAAATTGCCATTGCATGTTATCCAATAAATTAATTTTGAATTAAATATTATTGGATAAGGATGATCGATTGCCATGACCAATTTTGTAGGTGTATGTTAGGAATTTACATTTGTTTTTATTGTTATTGGTTTTATTAATGGGCCTGGTTTATGGCCCAATATGAATTGTCATATGTAATAAAAGTGGGCTTGGTTTATGGCCCGTTCCCACCCCTTAAAAATGTATCCCCTACTTGTCATTGTTATTTATTGTAAATACATTAGATTTAGTGGGAGATGAAGATTTGAAGACGGTGGTGGGCCCAGCAGACAATAAAGACAGAAGAAATGTAAATTGGAAGCTCAATGTAATAGGATTGCATTGCATACTGCATATTACCTAGGATTGGACTAAGACTCGTGATTGGCAACCACGGGTCGATTAGAAATGGAATCGATCATCCTATATAATATGTGATATTATTGTTGTATGCATGTTTTAGACAAAATTGTGTGAATCCGGCAAGCATACAAAATTTTAAAATGATGAGACAAATTTTCAAAATTAAAATCCCTCATTTTAAATATGATTTAATATTGATATCAAGAAAAATAAAGAAAATTTAAATTTGTTTAAATATTCCTACCTTCCATCAACGATCAATGTATGAGATGCTACCCGCGGATACGGTCCGGCTCGTATTATTGGGGGGGCCCGTTCGTCGGAAAGCTGTACATTGGATCGACACATGTTGTAAGTTGGGTGAAACTCCCATGGGATCGGCTTATATTATTGGGGGATCCACATGGCGACCGTCCATCACAACTTAATATTGATGGGTCATCTTGACATGTCACAATAAACGGCGTCATATTATTGGGCCCTTATTGGACATGAGGTAAAAACGTGGAGGTTGCTTTGAAAGCAATTGGGCTCTACCTTTTGAAAATTATGGTTGGATGATATTATTCAGGACCATAGTTTGTCAATTGGACTCCATGTTCTCACTAAGGAAAACAGTTTCCCGTTTTCACTAGAGGGTAGTGAAATCGTTAAAATAGTGGGAGTGAGATTCATAAAATAAATTTCGCCTATTTTATGTCTTAGTAAATTACTTAAACAATCACTGATATTTGTCTGTTTCTTTTCAGTATTTCATAAAGATGAATTCGCGTAATCCACTTTTCTCGATCCTCGAACAAAATAAATTGACTGGCGCAAACTATACGGAATGGTTCCGTAAGTTGAAGATTGTCTTGACTTCGGAGAAAATGCTCTATGTGTTAGAAAAATCTCCTCCGAAGGAAGTACCAGCTGACATATGTCCAGAAGAGTTAGCCAAACTTGATACATGGTGGGACCATGATATCAAGGCCAAATGCTATATGCAAGCCTCGATGTCTGATGAACTCCAGAGGCGATTTGAGGACACCGTGAATGCTGCTGACATTCACGTACAACTCAAGGAACTTTTTGGGGCTCAATCGAGAGCTGAAAGGTTCGCTACTGTAAAGGAGATAATGACATGTCGCATGCGTGAAGGGACTTCGGTCCGTGATCATGGGGTACGAGTGATTTGGCTCATACAGAAGTTGGAAACGCTTGATTTGGTGTTGGAGCATGAACTCAACGTGGACTTATTACTTCTATCTCTTCCTTCTTCGTTTGACGGATTTGTGGTGAATTTCAATATGAACAAGATAGAGGCCTCCCTTGAAGAGATGGTCAATATGCTTGTGACATATGAATCCACTTTAAAGAAGGATAAACCGGCTTTCTTGGTAGGCTCCTCTTCTTCTGTTAAGAAGGGGCCAAGTACAAAGGGTAAGAAACGTTCTGCCCCACCCAAGAAAATCGAACCCGAGAAGAAGTACAAGACAAAGGCTTCAAACATGGAAAAGTCCAAGGATGTTTGCCATTACTGCAAGAAGCCCGGTCATTGGAAACGTAACTGCAAGGAATATCTAGAGCAGTTGCGAACTGCGAAGGGTATGTTCTATATTGAAATAAATGTTTCACTTAATACTACTTCTTGGGTATTGGATACCGGATGTGGATCTCACATTTGCAATGATTTGCAGGTGATGACAAGAAGTCGCAGGCTTAGAATAGGTGAGACCCAGCTGAGGCTCGGAAATGGTTCCAGAGTTGAAGCTAAAGCTGTGGGAGATGTTTATTTAATTTTGCAGAACGGTTTTAAGTTACTTTTGAGAGATGTTTTATTTGTTCCAGATTTGATTAAAAACATTATTTCTGTTTCTATGCTTGATAGAGATGGTTATTCTTGCAATTTTGTGAATGGGATTTGCAATATTTACAAGAATGAATGTTTGATTGGAAATGGACAACTTGAAAATGATCTATATAACTTAAAACTAAAAGACGTTCCAATAAATTATGTTGATAAACCGGCAACAACAAACAAAAGGAAAATCGATAGTCAAAACCCGGCAAACCTTTGGCATGCTAGGCTAGGTCATATTTCCTCAAGGAGGATGAACAAGCTAGTGGGAGAGGGCATGTTTGATATGTCTAATATTAACTCTCTACCTACTTGTGAATCCTGCCTGAAAGGAAAAATGACTAAATCTCCTTTTAAGGGGAAACCTGAGCGTAGTCAAAATCTGTTGGATTTGATCCATACAGATGTTTGTGGTCCATTTAGAATTGGTACTCAATATGGCCACACCTACTTCATTACCTTTACTGATGATTATTCAAGGTATGAGTATTTATATTTAATGAAATATAAGTCTGAAGCATTTGAAAAGTTCAAAGAATTCAAGGCTGAAGTAGAAAACAAGCTGGGTAAAAGTATTAAAGCACTTCGATCGGATCGAGGTGGAGAATACTTGAGTACCGAGTTTTTGGACTATCTGAAAGAGAATGGGATTCTCTCTCAGTGGACTCCTCCTATGACACCTCAGCTAAATGGTGTATCGGAGCGTCGTAATCGAACTTTGTTGGACATGGTTCGATCCATGATGAGCTTCACTGAGCTTCCACCTTCGTTTTGGGGCTATGCGCTTGAAACGGCGGTATTGTTGTTGAACAACGTCCACACTAAAGCAGTGGACAAAACACCATACGAGTTATGGAATGGCAAAGCTCCTAAGTATTCGTACTTGAGGATTTGGGGATGTCCTGCTTACGTGAAGCAGACAGTGGGAGATAAGTTGTATAGTCGATCCACCTTATGTTATTTTGTAGGGTATCCGAAGAATTCAATCGAATATTATTTCTATTATCCTGCTGAAACAAAGGTGTTTGTTTCAAGGAATGCCACCTTCTTGGAGAAGGAGTTCTTATTGGATAAGAAAGGCGAGATGATGGAACTCGAAGAAATTCGAGAAGAACCCGAAATACAAAATAACGATCCTACACCTCAGGAACCATTGATAGACACGCCTGTACCTAGAAGATCCGAGAGGACTTCTAGACCTCCTATTCAATATGGTCTTCTTCTTGAAGGGGATCAAGATGAACCCGATGTTGGATGTGATCCAAGAAACTTCAAGGAAGCAATTTCTGATGCGGATTCAAATTTATGGCTTGAAGCTATGCAGTCGGAAATAGATTCGATGCATACAAACCAAGTTTGGTCTTTAGTAGATCCTCCCGATGGAATTGTTCCAATAGGGTGTAAATGGATCTACAAGAGAAAGCTTGGGCCTGATGGTAAGGTATTGACCTACAAGGCGCGATTGGTGGCAAAAGGTTATACTCAAAGACAAGGAGTTCACTATGATGAAACCTTTTCACCAGTTGCAATGTTCAAGTCCATAAGAATCCTTATTGCCATAGCTGCTTGGTATGACTATGAGATATGGCAAATGGATGTGAAGACTTCTTTTCTTAATGGAGACATTAAGGAAGAAATCTATATGAAGCAGCCTGAGGGGTACACATCCATGGGAAGCGAGCATAAGGTATGCAAGCTTCAGAGATCAATTTATGGTCTAAAACAAGCATCAAGAAGTTGGAACCAGAAATTTGATGAAACAATAAAGGATTTTGGTTTCATCAAAAACCCGGAGGAACCATGCGTGTACAAGAAAGTAATTAAGGATGCTGTGACATTCTTAGTACTTTATGTTGATGACATCCTACTCATTGGGAATGACGTAGGGATGTTGCAGTCAACAAAGATATGGTTATCAGGTAGATTCTCGATGAAGGATTTGGGTGAGGCATCCTATATTCTAGGGATACAGATCTATAGAGATAGATCTAAGAGAATGATAGGACTCACTCAATCAACCTACATCGACACCATATTAAAATGGTTTTCAATGGATGGGTCCAAGAGAGGACATCTACCCATGTGTCATGGAGTTTCTCTATCCAGGTCTATGTGTCCCAAGACTGATGAAAAGATAGAAAAAATGACACATGTACCATATGCGTCAGCCATAGGTAGTATCATGTATGGGATGATATCTACCAGACCGGATTAGAATTTGCTCTGAGTGTCACGAGCAGATATCAAGCTAATCCCGGTCAAATGCATTGGAAAGCCGTGAAGGACATTCTTAAGTACTTACGAAGGACTAAGAATATGTTCATGGTATATGGAGGAAGAGAACTAAAATTGGAAGGCTATACCGACTCTAGCTTCCAAAGTGACGTGGATGACTCGAAGTCAACCTCTGGATTTGTGTTCATGCTCAATGGCGGTGCTGTCTCTTGGAAGAGTTTCAAGCAGGACACCACAGCGGATTCCACCACTGAGGCAGAATACATTGCAGCATCAGCTGCTGCTAAAGAGGCCGTTTGGATGAGGAATTTCGTCCAAGAGTTGGGCGTCATTCCTGAAGTTGTTGGTCCAGTCCCGGTGTACTGTGACAACACGGGTGCCGTTGCTCAGGCAAAGGAACCAAGGTCTCATCAAAGATCCAAACACGTACTAAGGAAATACCACATCATCCGGGAGATTGTGGAAAGAGGAGACATCACTGTCGAAAGAGTGGCCTCTGCAGACAATATTGCTGATCCACTTAGTAAGCCCTTGCCAGGTCCATTATTTGACAAACATCGCGAAGCAATGGGTCTACGTAGTATGACTAGTTGGCTTTAGGGCAAGTGGGAGATTGAAAGAGTAGGTGCCCGGTGAGCCAACTTGTGGCTAAGGGCTTTGATGACTCTTTGTATAAACAATCTTTTGTTTAATATGATTTACACTTTTATTAATGGCAATGACTTTATCTTTCTTCATATTGTTATATTGTGATATACTATTGTTGTTTTGATAAAGACCTTGAATATACTATAGTGTATGTAAGATGTGGTAGAACATGGAGATGTCTATCATGAAACACATCTTATAGTCACTGTGTATTCTAAACTGTTCCTAGTCGATTGAGCCGTCCGATAATAAGGATAAGGATCGCTCGAGTTTGAGACTAGCATTTGCGATGCAGAGTACCACGTTTCATTGGTAAGGAACATAGAGATGTTCAAAGCATGCAAATGGATATTCATATGATGAATGATCGAACTACCCTATCCGGACTTTCCAAGTGGTTATCACTTATCGAGTGGATAAAGTCCGTGGTTTTGGTTGTACACCATTAGTCCTTACTACTTGAAACATCATTGAGACTCTATATGCTAGTACTGTGCTTTGACTCGTTTACTGACTCTATTGGGGTCATCAGGTGTCGGGATTGGGTACAGTTACAACACATATAGGATTCGATGCTTTGTTGTCAAGGATTCACCACATACTTGTGAGTGTGGATATCCTATGCGATCTGAGGAGATATTAGCGTGACGAATCTCTGGCCAGAGTACATGATGTGATTTAAGAAATGGTTTCTTAGTAGCACATGCGATGTCACTATTTGATCTTCAAGATGTATTGCATAGTTATCGAATCTCGAACGACTCTCGATATACCAATGGTTGTTGATTCGATCGGGATATATGGATGAAGGGACCGTACTGTACGCTAACCAAAATCTATTGGTTCTTGCAGGCACTATCAGTGATACCTAGGGAATCATGGGGCGATGTTGCTAGGCGCTCTTACCATGATTCGATGGGCAAGTCGGAAATTGTTGTTCCGAGTCACAAGGAGTTGTGAGCCCACGGCTAGCTGTATCCCTGAACCATTGAGGGTCACACAGAGTAATGAATTTTTAATCCCCGTTGAGATAGTTAAATTTAAAGAGTTAAATTTAATGAACAAAGAAGTTGGACTTCTTAATTAAGAGTAGAGGAGTAAGATTTCCTAAAATGACATAGGGATGGGCATTTTTGGAAATCACTGAATTCGGATTCAGAAAAATTTATCTTGACTTTAAAAGGTGCAGAAATGGTTTCTGTACACATTGGTGAAATCGGTTTATCAATCGGAGTCATGATGAATTTTATATTTATTTCTGAACATGCGGGCTTTGCTTGTCGGGCTTGAACTTATGACTAATGGGCCCTAAGCTGTTAGTGGCCTACATTATAAATAAGTTATTGCAGTACAAAAATTATACACAACAGGTCACAATTTTCGAAAAAACCCTAATTTTCTCTCAGTAGTGGCCGCCCCCCTTCTCCCCTCTGCTCGGTAAAATCCAGTCTGTGAATTTTGAATTACAGTCTGGTTTAACAGATCAAATTCGTTAATTCTCTTCGTAGAAATTTCTGATAGATTTTCTAGTGCAATCTATCAGAGGGATTAAATATCCGTTCGTGGACCTGATTGAAGAACAGTTCGTCCATCAGTTCCAGGGATATACAACAAGAGCAGAGCAATCTGTTGGTATCCAAAATCTCGATTCGAGATTGAAGGTAAAAATTTTATAATCGTTATTTAATTTTTACACACACAATTTAATCGTAAGGTTGATACCCATTATGGAATCGTTCCATATAAAATTTTTAAACTTCCGCTGCACCGGGTATCAATCCTAATTGATCTGATTGCCGCGTTCTCCAACAGATGAGCACATTGAGATCCGATTGTACTCATTCATATCTAAGGAACAATGAATAATATTCATGGCTTTAGCATTTTGAGAAATTAATCGCATGTCCTCCTTGGAAAAGTCGTCCATTCCCTTGGGAATTTTGACACCCTCAACCTCTTTAGTAGGTATGTAGGGACCTTTCACAGTAACTTTCCAAAGATCATAATCTACGGATTGGATATATAGGGACATTCGGTTTTTCCAATATCCGTAGTTTATGACATTGAAAAGAGGAGGACGATTTGTTGATTGCCCTTGAGCATAGTCGCTCGCTAGATTTGCCATAGAGCCTTTTTTGAAAATATTTTGTAAAAAGGTGGCTCTAATACCACTTGTTAGAACCTAATGGGGGGGGGGGGGGGGGGGGTTTTGGTTCTATTGGCAACTTTAGCAATTTAAAGCGATTATGCAAGTACGCAAGCGGAAGACTTAAGCAATCAAATAATAAGTGCGGTAAATAAATGCGTAATGTAAATAAAGCAGTAAAAGGGATAAGAGATGTTTATGGAAGTTCGACGATAAATCGTCTACGTCTCCCCTTCTTGGTTAAGTCAATTAACCAAGGACACTAGCACTTCGAACGTCTTGGCCTTGATGGCTCCAAGGATAGCCTTACAACTTGACACGATCACCGCGCCGATACAACTCAACACTCTTGGCCTTAAGGGCTCCAAGGATAGCCTCAACACTCGTAAAATACACTTGGCTTCACACACAAGTGTTTACAAAACCGAGCAACCAACTCACAAACAAACAACCCTCGATTTTACAACCCCGTATACAACTCGATATGTGAATATATTTTGAACACTCAAAAGGGGCTACAAATTGCTCAACAAATGGCTTGAATAATGCTTGAGAGGATTGAGAGACTTGAAGATGTTGGGATATGTTGAATGGCCTCGGAATGCCTCCTTTTATAGCTGAAAATTTGGCATCGATCGGAACTTCCGATCCCTGCATCGGAGCTTCCGAAATTTGAATTTTGAGACACGCGGGTGTACTGGGTCGGAACGTCCGATCCACTTCGGAGCTTCCGATCGGCGCAATAAATGTGGTGTCGGGCAAAAGTCTTCCGGACAAGATTATCAGGCGGCCGTTCCAGATTGGAACGTCCGATCACGTTCGGTGCTTCCGATCTGCTTCACTTCGTTGCCTCCGATCTGCTTCCGAACAATATAATATTCCTTAGAAAATGATCGGACCTTCCGATCATAGATCGGAGCTTCCGAACCTGTTCTTCGTAGCTTCCGTTCTTCATTCCGAACAATATAAAACTCCCTGAAATAGATCGGAGCTTCCGAACCCTGATCGGAGCTTCCGATCTACCCTTAGCTTCCGAAGATGCTTCTGATCATGATCGAAGGTTCCGATCTCCAATCGGATCTTTCGATCCCGTAGCAGTATACTTCTTCGAATTTTGTTTCTGATCTTGAGTATGAATTTAGTCTTAATTCATCTTGAAAATTTTAACTCTGTAATAAGTTCAATGTAAATATTAGTAACATTTTAACCTAGTTTTGTTAATCATCAAAACATAGAGAAATAAGACTTGTTAATGCATTAAAAATATTAATCTCATAATTCGAGATTTATATGCGTTTAAGGCGTAACAATTATTAACTAAGTTTTGTTTATCGAAGGGCATATTTTATTGGTTTTAATGCTTTCAAAGATTAGCTACCTTTGAATGATTTTATTTACTACAATTGAGATCAAGAGATGAAATTATAATATGATATAATGATTTATGTCGTGGATTTAGATTGAGATCGAGAGATAAGATCAAATACATGTGTGATAGCTATAGATTATTTTAATCAATGGTTAGTGGTTTTCATGAATCTTGAATGCGGTATTGTTTGTTGAACAAGTGAACGAGAATTACTTGTTACAATTCAATATTAGATTTGATATAGCTCGAGAGTGTATATTAAATAAATTAGGAGAACCCGTCACCTTAGGAATAGATGGAATTTCAATTATGAATAATATGAGAATTTTAGGGGCTTGCAACGGTGAACCGAAATCTTGATAATTTTCTTCTATTGAATTTTTCCTTGCTAGCTTTAATTAGTTTTTGTTGGAATTTGAGTTTTTATATTGTTTTTATTTTATTTTAGTTTATTAAATTATTCATCCATTTTTCGTAGGTTAAATATAGTTTAAATAATTTTATTTGGTATTTGTTAGTTAGTCCTGGTGAAACGATAACCCTTATTTTGCTATCTATACTAAAACTTGACAGCCGTATACTTGCGGATTAATTCGTGCTGTTATATTAAATTGGTGCATTGATATTTATACTATTTTTGAGTTTAAAGAAAAGCACGGTCAAGCTTTTGGCGCCGTTGCCGGGGACTAATTCTTTGCAATATCATAAGAGATTATTTGACTGTAGTTTAGCCATTATTATTTTTTTCAGTTCTGATTATTGCTTTAATTCTTGCGCAAGCTTATATTTTTCTTATTTATTCTTGCAGGAATTTGTTTTATAGTGGATGCGAAGGAGTAAAGTGCAAGAACTTGTGCCTTTTGATCCAGAAATTGAAAGAACTTTTCATAGGAGGTGAAGAGAAACTCGAGAATCAATGGCAGAAGATACTGAGGAGCCAGCTGCTAGACAGATGATGGACTACGTCCAGCCCACGGTTCTTGGCAATATGTCTAGCATTACAAAGCCAAGAGTTCAATCTAATACTTTCGAGATCAAGCCAGCAATCATCCTGATGATTCAGACATCAGTGCAATTCGGAGGCTCTGCAACTGATGATCCTAATCCTCATATTGCGAATTTTTTGGAGCTTTGTTACACTTTTAAGCAAAATGGCGTTACTGACGACGCTATCAGATTAAGTTTATTCACATTTTCTTTACGTGATAAAGCTAAATCTTGGTTAAATTCTTTGCCTACAGGGTCAATAACTATTTGGGAAATGATGACAAAAGCTTTTCTATCCAAATATTTCCCACCCTCTAAGACTGCAAAAATGAGGAATGATATCACCAACTTTGTGCAGCATGATACTGAGACTTTATACGAGGCATGGGAGCGTTTCAAGGAGTTGTTGAGGAGATGCCCACACCATGGACTGCCTGTCTAGATTCAGGTACAAACATTTTATAATGGTTTATTTTCTGCTAATCGTTCCACAATCGATGCAGCTTCAGGAGGTACTATCATGAGAAAAACACCGGAAGAGGCATATGAACTACTGGAAGATATAGCATCACACACCTACCAGTGGAAGTCAGATAGGAATATTCCAAAGAGACCAGCTGGAGTTCATCAAATTGATGAGTTCACGGCAATTTCTGCACAGTTGGAAGCTCTGAACAAGAAAATAGATAGTATGAGTGAGACAGCAATGCAGGTTCAGACGATCACATGCAATCTATGTGGGGGGAATCATCATAGCACTGAGTGTCAAGTTGGGAATCCATTTCAGCTAGCTGAAAATGCAAATTATGTTGGAAATAGGCCACCGAACAACCCTTACTCGAATACCTACAATCCAAGATGGAAGAATCACCCAAACTTCTCATGGTCTAACCAAAATCAGAATCTGAATCAGCAGAATGTCATGAGACCGCCACCTGGATTTTCACAGCAAGACAAGAAGCCGAGTTTGGAGGATTTTGTTTGAAAACGCGGCGATCAGATCAATTAGGATTGATACCCGGTGCAGCGGAATTTTAAAAATTTTTTGTATGGAACGATTCCATAATAGGTATCAACCTTTCGATTAAATTGTGTGTGTAAAAATTAAATAACAATTATAAAATTTTTACCTCAATCTCGAATCGAGATTTTGGACACCAACAGATTGCTCTGCTCTTGTTGTATATCCCTGGAACTGATGGACGAACTGTTCTTCAATCAGGTCCACGAACGGATATTTAATCCCTCTGATAGATTGCACTAGAAAATCTATCAGAAGTTTCTACGAAGAGATTAACGAATTTGATCCGTTAAACTAGACTGCAAATTCAAAATTCACAGGCTGGATTTTACCGAGTAGAGAGGGAAGGGGGCGGCCACTATTGATAGAAAATACTTAGGTTTTCGAAAATTGTGACCTGTTGTATGTAATTTCTGTACTGCAATAACTTATTTATAATGTAGGCCACTAACAGCTTAGGGCCCATTAGTCATAAGTTCAAGCCCGACAAGCAAAGCCCGCATGTTCAGAAATTAATATAAAATTCATCGTGACTCCGATTGATAAACCGATTTCACCAATGTGCACAGAAACCATTTCTGCACCTTTTAAAGTCAAGATAAATTTTTCTGAATCCGAATTCAGTGGTTTCCAAAAATGTCCATCCCTATGTCATTTTAGGAAATCTTACTCCTCTACTCTTAATTAAGAAGTCCAACTTCTTTGTTCATTAAATTTAACTCTTTAAATTTAACTATCTCAACGGGGATTAAAAATCCATTACACTGTGTGACCCTCAATGGTTCAGGGATACAGCTAGCCGTGGGCTCACAACTCCTTGTGACTCGAAACAACAATTTCCGACTTGCCCATCGAATCATGGTAAGAGCGTCTAGCAACATCGTCCCATGATTCCTTAGGTATCACTGATAGTGCCTACAAGAACCAATAGATTTTGGTTAGCGTACAGTACGGTCCCTTCATCCATATATCCCGATCGAATCAACAACCATTGGTATATCGAGAGTCGTTCGAGATTCGATAACTATGCAATGCATCTTGAAGATCAAATAGTGACATCGCATGTGCTACTAAGAAACCATTTCTTAAATCACATCATGTACTCTGGCCAGAGATTCGTCACACTAATATCTCCTCAGATCGCATAGGATATCCACACTCGCAAGTATGTGGTGAATCCTTGACAACAAAGCATCGACTCCTATATGTGTTGTAACTGTACCCAATCCCGACACCTGATGACCCCAATAGAGTCGGTAAACGAGTCAAAGCATAGTACTAGCATATATAGTCTCAATGATGTTTCAAGTAGTAAGGACTAATGGTGTACAACCAAAACCGCGTACTATATCCACTCGATAAGTGATAACCACTTGGAAAGTCCGGATAGGGTAGTTCGATCATTCATCGTATGAATATCCATTTGCATGCTTCGAACATCTCTATGTTCCTTACCAATGAAACGTGGTACTCCGCATCGCAAATGCTAGTCTCAAACTCGAGCGATCCTTATCCTTATTATCGGACGGCTCAATCGACTAGGAACAGTTTAGAATATACAGTGACTATAAGATGTGTTTCATGATAGACATCTCCATGTTCTACCACATCTTACATACACTATAGTATATTCAAGGTCTTTATCAAAACAACAATAGTATATCACAATATCACAATATGAAGAAAGATAAAGTCATTGCCTTTAATAAAATTGTAAATAATATTAAACAAAAGATTGTTTATACAAAGAGTCATCAAAGCCCTTAGCCACAAGTTGGCTCACCGGGCACTCACTCTTTCAATCTCCCACTTGCCCTAAAGCCAACTAGTCATACTACGTAGACCCATTGTTTCGCGATGTTTGTCAAATAATGGTCCTGGCAAGGGCTTAGTAAGTGGATCAGCGATATTGTCTGCAGAGGCCACTCTTTTGACAGTGATGTCTCCTCTTTCCACAATCTCCCGGATGATGTGGTATTTCCTCAGTACGTGTTTGGATCTTTGATGAGACCTTGGTTCCTTTGCCTGAGCAACGGCACTCGTGTTGTCACAGTACACCGGGACTGGACCAACAACTTCAGGAATGACGCCCAACTCTTGGACGAAATTCCTCATCCAAACGGCCTCTTTAGCAGCAGCTGATGCTGCAATGTATTCAGCCTCAGTGGTGGAATCCGCTGTGGTGTCCTGCTTGGAACTCTTTCAAGAGACAGCACCGCCATTGAGCATGAACACAAATCCAGAGGTTGACTTCGAGTCATCCACGTCACTTTGGAAGCTAGAGTCGGTATAGCCTTCCAATTTTAGTTCTCTTCCTCCATATACCATGAACATATTCTTAGTCCTTCGTAAGTACTTAAGAATGTCCTTCACGGCTTTCCAATGCATTTGACCGGGATTAGCTTGATATCTGCTCGTGACACTCAGAGCAAATGCTACATCCGGTCTGGTAGATATCATCCCATACATGATACTACCTATGGCTGACGCATATGGTACATGTGTCATTTTCTCTATCTCTTCATCCGTCTTGGGACACATAGACTTGGATAGAGAAACTCCATGACACATGGGTAGATGTCCTCTCTTGGACCCATCCATTGAAAACCGTTTCAATATGGTGTCGATGTAGGTTGACTGAGTGAGTCCTATCATTCTCTTAGATCTATCTCTATAGATCTGTATCCCTAGAATATAGGATGCCTCACCCAAATCCTTCATCGAGAATCTACCTGATAACCATATCTTTGTTGACTGCAACATCCCTACATCATTCCCAATGAGTAGGATGTCATCAACATAAAGTACTAAGAATGTCACAGCATCCTTAACTACTTTCTTGCACACGCATGGTTCCTCCGGATTCTTGATGAAACCAAAATCTTTTATTGTTTCATCAAATTTCTGGTTCCAACTTCTTGATGCTTGTTTTAGACCATAAATTGATCTCTGAAGCTTGCATACCTTATGCTCGCTTCCCATGGATGTGTACCCCTCAGGCTGCTTCATATAGATTTCTTCCTTAATGTCTCCATTAAGAAAAGCAGTCTTCACATCCATTTGCCATATCTCATAGTCATACCATGCAGCTATGGCAATAAGGATTCTTATGGACTTGAACATTGCAACTGGTGAAAAGGTTTCATCATAGTCAACTCCTTGTCTTTGAGTATAACCTTTTGCCACCAATCGCGCCTTGTAGGTCAATACCTTACCATCAGGCCCAAGCTTTCTCTTGTAGATCCATTTACACCCTATTGGAACAATTCCATCGGGAGGATCTACTAAAGACCAAACTTGGTTTGTATGCATCGAATCTATTTCCGACTGCATAGCTTCAAGCCATAAATTTGAATCCGCATCAGAAATTGCTTCCTTGAAGTTTCTTGGATCACATCCAACATCGGGTTCATCTTGATCCCCTTCAAGAAGAGGACCATATCGAATAGGAGGTCTAGAAGTCCTCTCGGATCTTCTAGGTACAGGCATGTCTATCAATGGTTCCTGAGGTGTAGGATCGTTATTTTGTATTTCGGGTTCTTCTCGAATTTCTTCGAGTTCCATCATCTCTCCTTTCTTATCCAATAAGAACTCCTTCTCCAAGAAGGTGGCATTCCTTGAAACAAACACATTTGTTTCAGCAGGATAATAGAAATAATATCCGATTGAATTCTTCGGATACCCTACAAAATAACATAAGCTGGATCAACTATCCAAATTATCTCCCACTGTCCGCTTCACGTAAGCAGGACATCCCCAAATCCTCAAGTACGAATACTTAGGAGCTTTTCCATTCCATAACTCGTATGGTGTTTTGTCCACTGCTTTAGTGTGGACGTTGTTTAACAACAATACCGCCGTTTCAAGCGCATAGCCCCAAAACGAAGGTGGAAGCTCAGTGAAGCTCATCATGGATCGAACCATGTCCAACAAAGTTCGATTACGACGCTCCGATACACCATTAAGCTGTGGTGTCATAGGAGGAGTCCACTGAGAGAGAATCCCATTCTCTTTTAGATAGTCCAAAAACTCGGTACTCAAGTATTCTCCACCTCGATCCGATCGAAGTGCTTTAATACTTTTACCTAGCTTGTTTTCTACTTCAGCCTTGAATTCTTTGAAATTTTCAAATGCTTCAGACTTATATTTCATTAAATATAAATACCCATACCTTGAATAATCATCAGTAAAGGTAATGAAGTAGGTGTGGCCATATTGAGTCCCAACTCTAAATGGACCACAAACATCTGTATGGATCAAATCCAACAGATTTTGACTACGCTCAGGTTTCCCCTTAAAAGGAGATTTAGTCATTTTTCCTTTTAGGCAGGATTCACAAGTAGGTAGAGAGTTAATATCAGACATATCAAACATGCCCTCTCCCACTAGCTTGTTCATCCTCCTTGAGGAAATATGACCTAGCCTAGCGTGCCAAAGGTTTGCCGGGTTTTGGCTATCGATTTTCCTTTTGTTTGTTGTTTCTGGTTTATCAACATAATTTATTGGAACGTCTTTTAGTTTTAAGTTGTATAAATCGTTTTCAAGTTGTCCATTTCCAATTAAACATTCATTCTTGTAAATATTGCAAATCCCATTCACAAAATTGCAAGAATAACCATCTCTATCAAGCATAGAAACAGAAATAATGTTTTTAATCAAATCCGGAACAAATAAAACATCTCTTAAATGTAACTTAAAACCGTTCTGCAAAAATAAATAAACATCTCCCACAGCTTTAGCTTCAACTCTGAAACCATTCCCGAGCCTCAGCTGGGTCTCACCCATTCTAAGCCTGCGACTTCTTGTCATCACCTGCAAATCATTGCAAATGTGAGATCCACATCCGGTATCCAATACCCAAGAAGTAGTATTAAGTGAAACATTTATTTCAATATAGAACATACCCTTCGCAGTTTGCAACTGCTCTAGATATTCCTTGCAGTTACGCTTCCAATGACCGGGCTTCTTGCAGTAATGGCAAACATCCTTGGATTTTTCCATGTTTGAAGCCTTTGTCTTGTACTTCTTCTCGGGTTTGATTTTCTTGGGTGGGGCAGAACGTTTTTTGCCCTTTGTACTTGGCCCCTTCTTAGCAGAAGAAGAGGAGCCCACCAAGAAAGCCGGTTTATCCTTCTTTAATGTGGATTCATATGTCACAAGCATATTGACCATCTCTTCAAGGGAGGCCTCTATCTTGTTCATATTGAAATTCACCACAAATCCGTCAAACGAAGAAGGAAGAGACAGAAGTAGTAAGTCCACGTTGAGTTCATGCTCCAACACCAAATCAAGGGTTACCAACTTCTGTATGAGCCAAATCACTCGTACCCCATGATCACGGACCGAAGTCCCTTCACGCATGCGACACGTCATTAGCTCCTTTACAGTAGCGAACCTTTCAGCCCTCGATTGAGCCCCAAAAAGTTCCTTGAGTTGAACGTGAATGTCAGCAGCATTCACGGTGTCCTCAAATCGCCTCTGGAGTTCATCAGACATCGAGGCTTGCATATAACATTTGGTCTTGATATCATGGTCCCACCATGTATCAAGTTTGGCTAACTCCTCCTGACTTACGTCAGCTGGTGCTTCCTTCGGAGGAGATTTTTCTAACACGTAGAGCATCTTCTCCGAAGTCAAGACAATCTTCAACTTACGGAACCATTCCATATAGTTTGCGCCAGTCAACTTATTTTGTTCGAGGATCGAGAAAAGTGGATTACGCGAATTCATCTTATGAAATACTGAAAAGAAACAGACAAATATCAGTGATTGTTTAAGCAATTTACTAAGACATAAAATAGGCGAAATTTATTTTATGAATCTCACTCCCACTATTTTAACGATTTCACTACCCTCTAGTGAAAACGGGAAACTGTTTTCCTTAGTGAGAACATGGAGTCCAATTGACAAACTTATGGTCCCGAATAATATCAGCCAACCATAATTTTCAAAAGGTAGAGCCCAATTGCTTCCAAAGCAACCTCCACGTTTTTACCTCATGTCCAATAAGGGCCCAATAATATGACGCCGTTTATTGTGACATGTCAAGATGACCCATCAATATTAAGTTGTGATGGACGGTCGCCATGTGGATCCCCCAATAATATGAGCCGATCCCATGGGAGTTCCCACCAACTTACAACATGTGTCGATCCAATGTACAGCTTTCCGACGAACGGGCCCCCCCAATAATATGAGCCGAACCGTATCCGCGGGTAGCATCTCATACATTGATCGTTGATGGAAGGTAGGAACACTTAAACAAATTTAAATTTCCTTTATTTATCTTGATATCAATTTTAAATCATATTTAAAATGAGGGATTTTTAATTATGAAAATTTGTCTCATCATTTTTAAAATTTTGTATGCTTGTCGGATTCACACAATTTTGTCTAAAACATGCATACAACTATAATATCACATATTATATTGGATGATCGATTCCATTTCTAATCGACCCGTGGTTGCCAATCACGAGTCTTAGTCCAATCCTAGGTAATATGCAGTATGCAATGCAATTCTATTACATTTGCTTCCAATTTACATTTCTTCTGTCTTTATTGTCTACTGGGCCCACCTCCATCTTCAAATCTTGATCTCCCACTAAATCTAATGTATTTACAATAAATAACAATGACAAGTAGGGGATACATTTTTAAGGGGTGGGAACGGGCCATAAACCAAGCCCACTTTTATTACATATGACATTCATATTGGGCCATAAACCAGGCCCATTAATAAAACCAACAACAATAAAACAAATGTAAATTCCTAACATACACCTACAAATTGGTCATGGCAATCGATCATCCTTATCCAATAACATTTAATTCAAAATTAATTTATTGGATAACATGCAATGGCAATTTAAATTTAAAAGGATAAAATCATATTTCATACATAAAATCTTATTTTACATACAAAATCATATTTTATCTTTTTATCAAATAAAATCATATTTTATCTATAAAATCCAATTTTATACATAAAATCATATTTTACTCAATATATCCATAAGATCATATCTTATCATCAATTGTACTAAAAATAATTAATTTCAAAATTCAATTTAACGGATAAAATATTTAAATTTTCCAAAAATTCAAATTTATCCAAAAAATCAATTTTAAAATTTTCGGACTCGAACAATTCGATCCGACGCCTCGTGGACCAATCAAAAACAATTTTCGATCGGACCAAAAATAGAATTTTAACATATTAAAATTTAATTTTAAAAATTAAAAAATAATTTTTCCCGCGGGCCGCCCGGGACATTCCCGGGCCGGGCAGCCCGGCTGCCCCTAGGGCAGCGACGATCGCTGCCCATGGGCAGCGCCGAAACAGTGGTATCAGAGCAATTAGGATTGATACCCGGTGCAGCGGAAGTTTAAAAAATTTTTGTATGGAATGATTCCATAATAGGTATCAACCTTACGATTAAATTGTGTGTGTAAAAATTAAATAACAATTATAAAATTTTTACCTCAATCTCGAATCGAGATTTTGGACACCAACAGATTGCTCTGCTCTTGTTGTATATCCCTGGAACTGATGGACGAACTGTTCTTCAATCAGGTCCACGAACGGATATTTAATCCCTCTGATAGATTGCACTAGAAAATCTATCAGAAGTTTCTACGAAGAGATTAACGAATTTGATCCGTTAAACCAGACTGCAAATTCAAAATTCACAGGCTGGATTTTACCGAGTAGAGAGGGAAGGGGGCGGCCACTATTGATAGAAAATACTTAGTTTTTCGAAAATTGTGACCTGTTGTATGTAATTTCTGTACTGCAATAACTTATTTATAATGTAGGCCACTAACAGCTTAGGGCCCATTAGTCATAAGTTCAAGCCCGACAAGCAAAGCCCGCATGTTCAGAAATTAATATAAAATTCATCGTGACTCCGATTGATAAACCGATTTCACCAATGTGCACAGAAACCATTTCTGCACCTTTTAAAGTCAAGATAAATTTTTCTGAATCCGAATTCAGTGGTTTCCAAAAATGTCCATCCCTATGTCATTTTAGGAAATCTTACTCCTCTACTCTTAATTAAGAAGTCCAACTTCTTTGTTCATTAAATTTAACTCTTTAAATTTAACTATCTCAACGGGGATTAAAAATCCATTACACTGTGTGACCCTCAATGGTTCAGGGATACAGCTAGCCGTGGGCTCACAACTCCTTGTGACTCGGAACAACAATTTCCGACTTGCCCATCGAATCATGGTAAGAGCGTCTAGCAACATCGCCCCATGATTCCCTAGGTATCACTGATAGTGCCTACAAGAACCAATAGATTTTGGTTAGCGTACAGTACGGTCCCTTAATCCATATATCCCGATCGAATCAACAACCATTGGTATATCGAGAGTCGTTCGAGATTCGATAACTATGCAATGCATCTTGAAGATCAAATAGTGACATCGCATGTGCTACTAAGAAACCATTTCTTAAATCACATCATGTACTCTGGCCAGAGATTCGTCACACTAATATCTCATCAGATCGCATAGGATATCCACACTCGCAAGTATGTGGTGAATCCTTGACAACAAAGCATTGACTCCTATATGTGTTGTAACTGTACCCAATCCCGACACCTGATGACCCCAATAGAGTCGGTAAACGAGTCAAAGCACAGTACTAGCATATAGAGTCTCAATGATGTTTCAAGTAGTAAGGACTAATGGTGTACAACCAAAACCGCGGACTATATCCACTCGATAAGTGATAACCACTTGGAAAGTTCGGATAGGGTAGTTCGATCATTCATCGTATGAATATCCATTTGCATGCTTCGAACATCTCTATGTTCCTTACCAATGAAACGTGGTACTCCGCATCGCAAATGCTAGTCTCAAACTCGAGCGATCCTTATCCTTATTATCGGACGGCTCAATCGACTAGGAACAGTTTAGAATATACAGTGACTATAAGATGTATTTCATGATAGACATCTCCATGTTCTACCACATCTTACATACACTATAGTATATTCAAGGTCTTTATCAAAACAACAATAGTATATCACAATATCACAATATGAAGAAAGATAAAGTCATTGCCTTTAATAAAAGTGTAAATAATATTAAACAAAATATTGTTTATACAAAAAGTCATCAAATCCCTTAGCCACAAGTTGGCTCACCGGGCACCCACTCTTTCAGATTTGATGACCAATTTCATATCATCTACTGAGACTAGACTTCAAAATCAAGATGCTTCTATTAGGAATTTGGAGACTCAGTTGGGACAGTTGGCTAACATCATTTCAGGGGGAACTCAAGGAACTTTGCCAAGTGATACTGAAAAGAATCCTAAGGAGCAAGCGAAGGCTATAACACTCAGGAGTGGAAAAGAGATTGGCTTAGAGATTGGCGGCAAGGAAGAAAAGAATGAACAAGAGAATAAGGAGAGCGAAAAAGGTAAGTCCTCTATCACTAAACCTAGCACACCACCGAAGCAAGTAAGTATCCCTCCACCATTTCCTGCAGCCTTGAAAAAGGCAAAGGTAGATGCTAGTTTTGCTAAGTTTCTTGAGGTTTTTAAGAAATTGCATATTAATATTCCATTTGCTGATGCTTTACATCAAATGTCTAGTTATGCTAAATTTTTGAAGGATATTTTATCAAATAAGAGGAAATTGGAGGAATATGAAACTGTGAATTTGACTGAGGAGTGCTCTGCAATTGTTCAAAATAAATTACCTCCAAAGTTAAAAGACCCAGGGAGTTTTTCAGTACCTTGCACCATTGGTTCTATTTCATTTACTAAAGTTTTATGTGATTTAGGTGCAAGTATTAATTTGATGCCTCTTTCTATTTTCAGGCGCCTGGGATTGGGTGAACCAAAGCTTACTACAGTGTCTCTACAATTGGCAGACAGATCCATCACATATCCACGAGGAATTATCGAGGATGTTTTAGTCAATGTGGACAAATTCATTTTTACAGTGGATTTTCTCGTGTTATACATGGAGGAAGACTTAGACATGCCATTGATTTTGGGACGACCGTTCTTAGCTATTGGGAAAGCGCTTATTGATGTTCAAATGGGGAAGTTGATCCTTCGAGTGGGAGAGGATCAAGTCATTTTTAATGTTTTTAAAGCTTTAAAACACCCACACGATGATCACATGTGTTTTAGTATTGATGTTATTGATGCTTTGTCTGCTGAATTTTTGCGAGGTTCATATAAGGAATGTTTGGAGGGATGTCTAGTGAATCCAAAAGGCAAGGATGAGCACGACGAGGAGAAGAGTGAGATAATTGCATAGCTGAATGCTAATCCTACTTACAAAAGACGTTCAAGTGGAAATCTTGGATAGTTGGGACAAAGAGATATCAAGCCACAAAAGCCATCAATTGAAGATCCACCAACTCTTGAGCTTAAACCTTTACCTTCTCATCTTAAGTATGCTTATTTAAATTCTGAAAATTCTTTTCCGGTGATTATTTCTTCATCTTTGACAGGCACAAATGGAGAAAAGCTCTTGAGGATCCTTAGAGAGCAAAAAAATGCATTTGGATGGAAGATAGCGGACATCAAGGGGATTAGTCCTTCAATTTGCATGCACAAAATTATGATGGAGGAAAAATACAGCCCTGTGGTACAGCCACAAAGACGCCTCAACCCAAAGATGCAAGAAGTGGTAAAAACTGAAGTTATCAAGCTATTGGACGCATGTATTATCTATCCCATTTCTGATAGTTCGTGGGTAAGACCAGTCCAATGTGTGCCAAAGAAGGGAGGTATGACTGTTGTTACTAATGAAAATAATGAACTGATTCCTACTAGAACAGTAACTGGATGGAGAGTGTGCATAGATTATAGGAGATTAAATGATGCTACACGTAAAGATCACTTTCCCCTTCCCTTTATTGATCAAATGGTAGAAAGGCTTGCAGGATTTGATTTTTATTGTTTTCTGGATGGTTATTCTGGGCTTAATCAGATAGCAATTGCACCTGAGGATCAAGATAAAACCACTTTCACTTGTCCTTATGGCACATTTGCATTTAGGAGAATGCCTTTCGGTTTATGTAATGCACCTGCAACTTTTCAACGATGCATGTTGTCTATTTTTCATGATATGGTAAAGGATTTTTTAGAGATTTTTATGGATGATTTCTCAGTGTTTGGCTCATCATTTGATATCTGTCAGAATAATTTGGATCTTGTTTTGACGAGGTGTAAGGAGATGAACCTGGTGCTTAATTGGGAAAAATTTCACTTTATGGTTCAAGAAGGTATAGTCTTGGGACACAAAATATCTCAAAAAGTTATTGAAGTGGACCGAGAACAAATTCAGGTGATACAAGAATTACCTCCACCAGTATCAGTGAAGGGAGTTCGTAGTTTTCTAGGCCATGCTGGATTTTATCAAAGATTCATTAAGGATTTCTATAAGATTTCTAAACCACTATCTAGTCTGTTAGCTAAAGATGCACATTTTGATTTTGATTTCTATTGTTTGCAGGCATTCAAAACGCTAAAGGAAAAGCTGATCACATCACCTATTTTGGTAGCACCGGATTGGGAACTGCCATTTGAGCTTATGTGTGATGCTAGTGACACAGCGGTAGGTGCAGTTCTTGGCCAAAGGAGGAATAAGGTGTTTCACACCATTTGCTATGCTAGTCGAACTTTGAATGAGGCACAACAGAATTATGCCACCACTGAGAAAGAACTTTTTGCTATAGTATTTGCATTCGATAAATTTCATTTTTACCTTTGTTTGGCAAAAGTTATTGTTTACACTGATCATTCTGCACTTAAATATATTCTTGCAAAGAAAGATGCTAAACCTCATTTGATTAGATGGATTTTGTTGTTGCAAGAATATGATTTGGAGATTAGAGATAAAAAAGGTGTAGAAAATGTTGTGGCTGATCATCTATCTAGGCTAGAAAGATTAACTGATGAGCATGCTATAGAGATAGATGAGATTAATGAGAAATGTCCTGATGAGCATTTGTTTCATGTTCTTGCATTACCTTGGTATGCTGAGTTTGCAAATTATATTGTTAGTGGCATCCTCCCACAAAATTTATCCTTTTATCAAAGAAAGAAATTTTTGGCTGATGTTAAGCATTATATGTGGGAGGAGCCATTTTGTTTAAGGTTTGTGCAGACAATGTTATTAGGAGATGTGTTTCTGAAGAAGAAATGAGATCTATTCTGAGTCATTGTCATGACAGAGAGGTAGGTGGGCATTTTGGCCCAACGAAAACTGCAGCAAAGGTACTTGAATCTGGTTTTTATTTGCCATCGTTATTTATAGATGCTTTCCAGTATGTTTCTGCATGTGATAGGTGTCAAAGGACTGGTAATATTTCTAAGAAGCATGAACTGCCTTTAAATAATATTATTCAATGTGAAATCTTTGATGTTTGGGGTATAGATTTTATGGGTCCTTTTTCAAGTTCTTTTTCAAACAAATATATACTTGTTGCTGTGGATTATGTGTCAAAGTGGGTGGAGGCAAAAGCTTTGCGCACTAATGATGCTAGAGTTGTGGTGAGATTTTTGAAAAAACACATTTTTACTCGATTTGGCACCCCTCGAGCAATAATTAGTGACGGTGGCACACATTTTTGTAATAAACAGTTTGAAAATATTTTTAATAAATATGGTGTCACCCACAAAGTTTCAACTCCTTACCATCCACAAACAAGTGGACAAGTTGAGATTTCAAATAGAGAATTAAAAAGAATTTTGGAAAAAACTGTGAACTTGAGTAGAAAAGATTGGTCTTTACGTTTAGATGACGCCTTGTGGGCATATAGAACTGCATTCAAGACACCTATTGGCACTTCACCATATATGCTGATTTTTGGTAAAGCTTGTCATCTCCCTGTTGAACTTGAACACCGTGCATATTGGGCAATAAAATTTCTAAACTTTGATTTTCATTCTGCAGGTGAGAAGAGGCTGTTGCAAATTAATGATATGGAGGAATATAGGAACCAAGCTTACGAGAATGCCAAGATCTACAAGGAGAAAACAAGGAAATAGCATGATGCTAGAATCCATAAAAGGGAGTTTGCTGAGGGAGTCACGGTACTGTTATATAACTCCAAATTGCGACTCTTTCCAGGTAAGCTGAAATCTAGATGGTCAGGACCGTTAAATGTTTCTAAAGTGTATCCTTCTGGCGCCATAGAGGTTAGTGATCCTATTAAGGGTATATTCACAGTAAATGGTCAACGGTTAAAACATTATAAAGTGGGTGACGTTAACTGTTGCACCACTATTTATTTTGACCATTAAAAAGTGTTGGGTAAGAAGTCTAGCTTGAGACTATAAATCAAGAACTATGTTTTTTTTAATTCTTTTGCTTTTATTATTATTACTTTATTTTATTATTCTGTTTTTTTTCCTTGTTTTTTTTCTTCCGTTGTTGATTCTGATTTTTATTGGTCTTTCTTCACTGCGAGGTACTTTAATAAGTTTGGTTGAAGCAAAACTCCTCTAACAACACTTTCTCTCAGTCCTCATGCAAGCACATTTGTCAGGGAAATTTTCTGTTTTTTCTTTGAATTTTTTACATTGAGGACAATGTTTCTGTTTAAGTTTGGGGGGAGTTTGGTTTGCATGTTTTTATTGGAGTTTGGTTTGCATGTTTTTATTATTTTTTTACTCTGATTGTTGTGTGATTGGAAGAGAATATGTTTAGTCCTTGAGCATGAGCAAGGCTAGAAAAAAATTGAAAAAGAAGGAGAAAAAGCTCAAAAATTACAGATTTGATTTTCTGAATATTATTCTCTCTTCTTTGTGATTATCTTATCCTTTTCTTTAAAGCCGACACCCAAGCCTAACATTACAAGCTTATAAAGACCTTTTGATCTAAATTTTGGGATGAACTATATTAGTGGAGAAGTGTTTGAAAAATAGGCTTCACTACTACAAAAAAGCAAAAAGACTACGATGGAAAAACATAGTTAATTGGGGGTGTAAAACCAATGTTAAAAACCATGTAGTTAAAAGTGCGGTCATAAACTACGGTTTTAAACCGTAGTTTATGACCGCACTTTTAACTACATAACTTTTAACATCGGTTTTACACCTCCAATTAACTACGTTTTTCCACCCTTGTCTTTTATAAAATAAAAAATAAAAAATATTTAATATACAATTATTCAATATTATAAAGTACACAAAATTCAAAAATAAAATTTATTATAAAATATTTTTGTATTACAATGACTGAAAATTAAAAAATTAAAATTTGAATCCCTATGTTTTTATGGGAGCGGGCGGTTAGCATCTTTCAAAGACGAAGAGAGCACCTCTGGAACCATTTCCAAGTCTGAACTTATCATCACTGTATGTGATTTGCAGCTTCACTTCACTTTCACCACCATATTTGAATTTCCATCCTCCAACTTTGAGTTCCGGTGGCTCGAGCATAACTTGAATCTATTCACCATCCAAGACTGTCAGTTTTCCTGTTTTATCAACCAAATTTATAGTCAGACAGAATTTTGATGGAGTTCAACAAAGATGTTCAGTTCAGACTATTCCAGCCAATTAACATACTTACAAGTCCTATATATACACAATGAATGACTCAGAGCTCTGATAAATTTGAAATTACTTCAAGTCAAGTATATGAGAGAAAAAGTATTTTCCTAGGCCACAACATTCGTCATTTGAAGAAGCCTCTCGGTACTAAATTTGTCGTCATTTCTTTTATGCTCGGGAACTAGTGGATACACATCTTTTACACCATTTGTCAAAAACGGGCCACAGGGAAGATCACCGGGAATCTGCATGAATGATTCAAGAATAAATACCGTGGAATCAGCCTATCACCTCATAAGATAAGAGAGATTCAAAATTAATCAGATCATCATGCATTACAAATAAACAGAGTTCAACTTCAGAGGCTTACAAAGGGACAACAATTCACAGACTGCAATCAAGTCGAGAATTTCTACTAAATGTGAATACACATAATGTTAAGGAAATTGATATAGTAACTGACTTCTTAGTAAAATGGTCAATTCATAAAGCATGCAATACATGATCCTGGAATCCAAAGATGACAGTGTAAGATGGAATGAAATTTGCAATTTCAGATAAATAGTAAAAAATTCTGCATACCATAACACCACCAAAAAACAAAAACTATAAAAAAACCACACACTAGATTTACCACTCAAAATAAGCACATTTTCGTTGCATTTTGCAATGTTAAGGGAAAAATAACCTGAACTGGTTGCACAGGTTGATTTTCCATATGCGTTGCGCAGCTTAGGCAAATGATAGCTCGAGTCGAGCTTTTAAAATTTTTATACTCTTATCTAGACTTGAAAATTATCAATCTTTATAATCTATAATTCAATATCAAATGTAAATAAGGATATTGAACATTGTATTATGTAAAGAAGATTGAATAAAAAAGTTTTAACGACAAAGTTGTATAATTGAATCAATACACATTTCATTCTATATATTAAAAAAGTTCTTAATCCCACAGCCGGGCTTTGTGCTCCCATAGGAGAAACAGAGAGATGGAATTTCGAAGAAATTCTAGGAAGTTGAAAGCAGTTGGTGTATGGAAGTGCCATCTATTTTGAACTGTCCTGAAATAAAGAACAATAAAAATTTATTGTGAATGAGATGCATAAAAATATTATTGAGTTTATAATCGAGCAAAAAAGACCTGACATTCATTCAGCATGAATTTCCCAAAATAAATAATTTTTTTCCCCAATTTCAAAAAAGATAAAGAAACCATACAAAAGAAAACAAAGAAATTAAAAACCTAGATCGTGGAAAAGGTATAATTGGGATCTGAGCTCTCGACAACAAGCAATATCTGAAACAAAAACCTTACCTTTAAATTAAAATTGAGGATAATATGCCTTCGTCTCTACTTTCTACTCTCTCTTCCTTCAACAATTCTACAGAAGATTAGGGCAAAATACATGGTTTAGCAATATCCTAATCGAGTATGGAACTTAACCTAATAGCGCAGATGAGCCCAACCATGTTTCTCTTTAATTAAATTGAAAGAAGAAATCACAGGGTACATAATTTTATATGAAGATAAAACTCTGATCAGATGATGGGAGGTCATAACAAGATTTGAGACAAACAAATAAAGATGAAATCATTAACAGCTCTAAGTTTTAAAAAAAAATAGTAATTAACGAGTCATAGGCAAAATTTTAGAAAACAAGGATGAACAGCCGCATATATACTTAATTTATACACAAACAAACTAACCTATTTTACTTAACAATAAAGACGAAAACAAAGAAACCAAACCATTGTCGCGAAGTTAGTCGACAATCAAGCTTTGGGCCGAGAATACTCAATATTCTGGTACTAAATTGAAGCCAAGAACGAGATCTTACCTTTGTCTAGCTTCCATCGGCAGACTTCCGGCGTCTAAAGCGGCGAATCGATATCTTGGAGCGGCGGCTAGGGCTAGGGGAAAGAAAGGGTATCGATCGTGGGAAAGGGGTGTGGGAAGGAGAGATCTATGTATATATGCATATATCTATTGTATATCTCATGGTCTACGGATTTTTAAATCATAGTCTATTTATTAAAAAAACATTCATAAACTACGATACAAAAAACCATAGTCTATTTATAAAAAAAAATGCTCATAGACTACGGTACAAAAAAACCGTAGTTGTAGACCATAAACAACAACGGTTTTTACAAAACCGTAGTCTTAAATTTTAAAAAAACGCTCATTAACATCGGTTTCTGTAAAAACCGTAGTTAAATGTAAAACGACTACGGTTTTATACAAAACTGTTGTCTTTTTAATGTAGTGTATTACCTAAATTCTTGTAGTGCTTATGGGGTGCTTGGAGATAATCTTGGTGGTTGTTAGCTTGCTTTGTTTGATCTATAAAATATGCATGAGACTTGAGAATGGCAATAGCACACACACGTTCCGACTTTGCGATGCGTTGCTTGATTTAGGAGAAACCATATTTTGTCTGACTTTCTGACGATTTTTTTGTTTGTTTGTGAGTGGGATTTCTGAGACAATAATTAGTTTATTAACTAATTTATTATATTATCAAAATGAACTTATCTTTGTTTATTTTAAAACTTGCTCGAGGACGATCAAATGTTAAGTTTGGGGGTGTTGATAAGTTTATATTTTAATACATTTATTTAATTTATTTGTTTTTTTGAGTAAATTGAATTTTGATTGTTAAATTGTTGTTTGTGGCTCGTAATAATTGTTTTTCATGTCGTATAGGTCCGATCGAGCGAGATGAGTTGAAACGATGGAAAAATAAAGGTTTTCGAATAGTTTCGGTACCCCTGCATCACCTGACCGCGTATGTCGAAACGAAAGAAGAAAGGAAAGGAAATTGATGGGTTAAATGCCGTGAGATGCTGAAAGTATTAAGTCTTGAATTGTGCAAGAATTGTGATTGGGCTGAACGTGATTGGATTTGGGAAAAATATAAACAAGTGCAGCAGATTCCAACCGAGAAGAAATAGCCACAAACACGATCTGATTTCTTTAAACACATTCCAGCAGCCGAGAATTGGAGAGGGAGAAGTGGGTTGAGCTTAAGAAAAAAAAAAGCCCATAAAAGAAGAATGCAGAATTGGGAGATGAGGAGGCTGGCGAAAGAAATAAAAGAAAAAGAGGAGCCGAAAGGAAACTCTCAGATTTTTACGGAAGAAAAAAATAAAAGAGAGCAGCGCAAGAGCAGATTTCTGGAGACGACAGCAAGGATTGATTTTGAACAAGGAATCAACCAACGAAAGCAATTTCGAGAGTTTATTCTAATGTCTAGACTTTGTTCTTGAATTTATTTTGGATTAAACTATGTTTGAATCGTTGAGAACTTTTGTCGAACAGTTTTATTCATTATAATTATGAACTAAGTTTTGTTTATCGAGATTAGGGGATCCGTTGCTTTAACCTATTGTTTGATTATTAATTATTTGATTGAGTTCTTGAATTCTTAAGGGCATATTTTATTGGTTTTAATGCTTTCAAAGATTAGCTACCTTTGAATGATTTTATGTACTATAATTGAGATCGAGAGATGAAATTATAATATGATATAATGATTTATGTCATGGATTTAGATTGAGATCGAGAGATAAAATCAAATACATGTGTGATAGCTATAGATTATTTTAATCAAATGTTAGTGGTTTTCATGAATCTTGAATGCGGTATTGTTTGTTAAACAAGTGAACGAGAATTACTTGTTACAATTCAATATTAGGTTTGATATAGCTCGAGAGAGTATATTAAATAAATTAGGAGAACCCGTCACCTTAGGAATAGATGGAATTTCAATTATAAATAATATGAGAATTTTAGGGGCTTGCAACGGTGAACCGAAATCTTGATAATTTTCTCCTATTGAATTTTTCCTTGCTAGCTTTAATTAGTTTTGGTTGGAATTTGAGTTTTTATATTGTTTTAATTTTATTTTAGTTTATTAAATTATTCAGCCATTCTTCGTAGGTTAAATATAGTTTAAATAATTTTATTTGGTATTTGTTAGTTAGTCCTGGTGGAACGATAACCCTTATTTTGCTATCTATACTAAAACTTGGCAGCCGTACACTTGCGGATTAATTCGTGCTGTTATATTAAATTGGTGCATTGATATTTATACTATTTTTGAGTTTAAAGAAAAGCACGGTCAAGTTTTTGGCGCCGTTGCCGTGGACTAATTCTTTGCAATATCATAAGAGATTATTTGACTGTAGTTTAGCCATTATTTTTTTTTCAGTTCTGATTTTTGCTTTAATTCTTGCGCGAGCTTATATTTTTCTTATTTATTCTTGCAGGAATTTGTTTTATAGTGGATGCGAAGGAGTGAAGTGCAAGAACTTGTGCCTTTTGATCCAGAAATTGAAAGAACTTTTCATAGGAGACGAAGAGAAACTCGAGAATCAATGGCAGAAGATACTGAGGAGCCAGCTGCTAGACAGATGATGGACTACGTCCTGCCCACGGTTCTTGGCAATATGTCTAGCATTACAAAGCCAAGAGTTCAAGCTAATACTTTCGAGATCAAGCCAGCAATCATCCAGATGATTCAGACATCAGTGCAATTCGGAGGCTCTGCAACTGATGATCTTAATGCTCATATTGCGAATTTTCTTGAGCTTTGTGACACTTTTAAGAAAAATGGCGTTACTGACGACGCTATCAGATTAGGTTTATTCCCATTTTCTTTACGTGATAAAGCTAAATATTTGTTAAATTCTTTGCCTACAGGGTCAATAAATAATATGAGAATTTTAGGGGCTTGCAACGGTGAACCGAAATCTTGATAATTTTCTCCTATTGAATTTTTCCTTGCTAGCTTTAATTAGTTTTGGTTGGAATTTGAGTTTTTATATTGTTTTTATTTTATTTTAGTTTATTAAATTATTCAGCCATTCTTCGTAGGTTAAATATAGTTTAAATAATTTTATTTGGTATTTGTTAGTTAGTCCTGGTGGAACGATAACCTTATTTTGCTATCTATACTAAAACTTGACAGCCGTACACTTGCGGATTAATTCGTGTTGTTATATTAAATTGGTGCATTGATGTTTATACTATTTTTGAGTTTAAAGAAAAGCACGGTCAGTACAACTATTAACTGGAATTTGTTTAAATCTGAGTTTTGTTAGCGGGTTTTCCCAGTTTCGTATCGAAAGGACAATGGGGCCGAATTTGAAAATTTGAGGCAAGAGAGTCTTAATATTGAGGAGTATGTGGCCAAGTTTGATAGTTTGCTGAGATTTGCACCACACATTGCTGACAATGAAGAAGCAAAAGCTGATCAGTTCATTAATGGTTTGAACCCTGACATCTTCACGCTGGTAAACACTGCTAGGCCAGATAATTTTGCGGATTCCATGAATCATGCAAAAGGAGCTAAAGAAGGTTTGTGGAGACAGATAGGAGGTCAGTTTGTGCCTCAGCAGCAGCAAGGATAGTTCCAGGAACAACTTTCTCCATACCAAAACCAACCGTCCCAGTACCAAAATCAATCAATCCAGATTCAGGATCAACCACCGAGATCTGAAGGTGGAAGCAGTGGAGGTAATAAGAAGGATTACTATCATCCGAAGGGAAAGCAGTTCAAGAAGCACGGAAGCAGTTCTTCGAGCTCTAGTGGCTCGAGGCAGTTCGGATCGGGACAGAGTTCGGGTTAGTCAGGCATGTATTGTGCCAACTGCGGAGGTCGTCACTACAGTGATCAGTGTAGAGGTATTTTTGGAAGCTTCTACATCTGTAATTAGGCGGGGCACTTTGCCAGAGCGTGTCCTCAGAGGGGCTCTGAGCAAGCACAGAGTGGAAGTTTCTCGAGACAGACAACTCATCCTCAGCAGCAAGCACCTACTGTCCACTCTTTCCAACCTCAGCAGCAGAATAGACAGGAAGGTAATCAGTATGCGAACCAGCCTCCCAGATAGCAGGCACGAGTTTTTGCTCTGTCTGAGGATCCGCAGACTCAGGCTGCACCCGAGAATGACATAACCGATAAATGTTTGATTTTTGTTTTTCCTATTCTTATTGGCTGATAGCTACTGGTGAGTCTCTTGCCTTCTTATTGAAGAATCTATTTAATGTTTATCCTGCTCCTTAACTTGGGTTGAGTTGTTCGAATTGATGAACGCTTCTGTAGTGTTGTTAAATTTCTATTAACCGGATCTTTCAGAAGAATTAGTTGGGACTAGGAATTCTTATCGTTGATTTATTATCTTTTTGGAATAAGAATTGTACTGATCATTAAGAGCTTTTAAGAATCATATAGAAGATTGTGGTGCCGAGCAGTTGTATGCTATTCTTCGATGTCTGAATTCTATTTGGATCGAGTTGTCTTCCTCGATTTTATGATCTGGTGATGGAAATTCTGTCGAACAGCGCTTTAGTATACTGATTTTTTGATACTGATGATTTTTCAATACTTGGCATTCTTCTTATCGAGATTTTGGGGATGTATCCTTTTCAGAGGAATCGCGCTATAGTCTAGACATCGAGACAGCTAAAGAAGCTCGAGACTCAATGTCTGAATCTGGACTTGAGCTCGCAGTGATCTTATTGATTAGAAGATCTGTTATCTATTGTATTATGAGGAGATTTCCACGATATTTTCTAATCTGAGGAGTTGGAGTAATTGTTTTAGCAGAAGGAACTGATTTGGAGGCAGAGAAGAGGATTAGATTGTATGAGATTTTTGACTGCGAATCTTTATCTGAGGAATTGTATGCAACAACTGATGTTTAGAGCTGTTCTTATTTTATCTACTATCTGATTTTGATTGACCAAGTGATGAAATATGCTACCATATTCCGTACAGAATGACTTTCTGTCAGAACCAAAAGATTGATATTTTGTTAAGAGGTCGTCGGATGTCATGTTTTACCGAAGTCTGTCAGTTTAGACAGAGATCCTTGATGCACTCGTTATTTCGGCAAGGACTTCGAAGAGACTTTTATTGTCTGATTGCAACTTATTTCAATTCAATACCCTCAGAACGACGGACAGCCAGGTCAGACGAGACGAAATTTAGATGTTATGCCTTGAGTTGGAACCAGAGATGAATCGATTGTGACTGAGATTAGAAGATTTTTCTGACAAGAATGAGTCGAATTTTGATTGACGGACATAAAGAAGTAAATTGCGAGACAGAGTTCGTGTCAGAACCGTGTTTGATTTCGAGGACGAAATCTATTCTTAGAGGGGGAGAATTGTAACACCCCGAAATTTTTTTAATTTACTTTATTTGAGATAATCGGAGATTACAGAGTTCAAGCTAAGAGCCGAATTGATTTTGATCAGGGTTCTCTTTGCAAATTTTGGATTTTTCAGGGTCTAAAATGCAAATATTGAATTTTTAAGATATTTAAAGGAGTTTGACTTGTTATTTTCACTCCATCACCTCCTCCAACACGCCTCCCCTCCATTGAAAACTCCCCAACGTTTCTTCAAGCTTTGGAATTCTTTGGTTTTGTCGATCCGTCCGTTAGAATTTATTTCTGAAGGCAGATTAGCGATCACGGCTGCGAGAGCTTCGTTCTATAATTCATTTGCAGGTCGTTAGTTGCGAGATTTCAGAATTTGAATTATTTTAGAGATTGTAGCCGGTTGGAGCATCGACATTTGAAAGAGGTATAAGACGACTTAGACTTAAATGGAACGAATAACTCGAATCCGACTTGATTCGAGTATTCCGAAGAAATCACATACTTTCATGTTTACGTGAACTATTTGAGTTTTGATTGAATGTATTAGAATTCATATGCATTCATATTGATCCAAATGATTGTTTTTATTTTGAATTAGACGTTCTGGGGATTATAGTTGAGTGGCTTTGTAGGCGATTTACTACAATTGCAGATTGATCTCTCTATAATGCTCCGGAGTCTAGAGGATTGAAGTATACATCATCCACCTCAAAAGGAGAGTTTGGTGTGATCGTTGTGATACTTTATCCTTGGGATCCCAACCAAAGAAAGAAAAGACGAGATGCATTTTGATTATCAGAGTAGATAATCTAGAGATTTTGAAGTCATGCATTCATTTTACTTTCTTTTGATTATGTGAAAGTTGTTTTACATCTAGTACTTGAAGTTGATGTATTTCATTTTGAGATGCTTATTTGATATACCATGTTTGTCTCTTTTACTGGGAATGTTATTCTCACCGGATTATCCGGCTGTTGTCTTGTCTTTGTATGTGTGCTTGGCAACAGGTGGGGCAGGACCGAGTCAGAGATCGCATGGATAGTTGGGATGTGAAGATAGATTGAGGAATTGGTGTTTTAGAAGTCGAATATGTAATCGAACTTAGATTTTATTCGAACTTGTTATGTTTTATATTGAATAAGCTAGACTGAAGCATGTTCTACTAGTTTGAGATTGTATAACTCTAGAGCTACCTTGTTTTGGTTTATGCAAGTCGATTGGAGTGAGTTATGCATGTTGTATATCAAGATTTGAGATGTTGTGTTGCTTGATGAGGAGAGCATTTCTGTTTTTCTTTTCTGCAGAACTGTGCCGCTCAATCGGTTGATTATTACCGATCGAGCGAGCACCCCTGAGCTGAAATAGAAAATTGGGCATTTTGTGTCCGCTCGATCGGTAAGATTTTACCGATCGAGCGGGGCCTTTAAATTTTTGGACAGTACTTGGGTTTTTGTTTGGCCGCTCGATCGGTAAGATTTTACCGATCGAGCTAGCACTGTTCTTTTTTTTTAAAAAAATTAATATTCTTACTCCTTTAATCATGGAGCTTGTTTTCTTATTATTGTTGTTTAATCCGAGATTGATATTTAGAACCGAGGCCTCACACTTACCTTCGGGTCGTCCGAAACCATTCGGACGATCCGAACTCAATTACAGCCTGTCAGATAAGATGAAATCTTATCACCTCGGTAAACATGATCGGTCCGTCCGAACCTATGTTCGGACCGTCTGAACCCTCTGCTATAAATACCCCCTCGGGCCATTCGATTTCTTCACACCAAACTTTCTTCTCTTTTCTTCCTTAGTCCGAAATCTAGCCTACCAAATTCCTGCCAAACGCCGTCGTGATCAAGCTAGTTCTAGTCTCCCAATTCCTATCCATGATCCTAACCTACCTACTATTTCACGTCCTATCCCGGACGATTACCCCACTCGACCTATTTTACCCGGTCGTATTTTCGATGTTACCTATCTTGAGAAATCTCATCTCCTCTTGTTGCCCCTTATTGCTGCCCAGCATTGGGAATCCTTTTTCCAGCCCTCCATTCGAGATTATATCTTCCCTGCTTTGATGCACGAGTTCTATGCCAACCTAGAACTCGAACTTGGCGATGAGCTTCACATTGCTACGATTGTTCAGGGTCGGCATGTTCGTTTTTCTGTCTCCAACTTTGCTGAGTGGTTCCATGTAGTGACCCTACCCGGATCCACTACCTAATCAGAATTTAAGAGCATAATTAAACATGCGATAAATAAATCGCTGCGGAAGACTTAAATAAAAACAGACCAGCAGAATACAACCGGTTAAATAAATTCGATTTATACAACCTAATCGAATAAATAGCCTAAAGGCAAAACCTACAGCTAATCCTGCTGTCTTCACTGGTCACTGGCTACTCCAAGCTCCGGGTGCTCAATCCTGCACCTACACCTGCCCCGTCGAATGGGGTATCCAAATATACAGAAAAGATTGGACGTGAGGTCTAAGCTCAATACGAAAGCACTGGGTAAAACATACAAACATGATGCATGCAAATGATAGGGTATCCATATCTGGGATAACTGTATATAACTGCTCAGTAATGGCGCCTAGGATATGAGTGGTACAACCTGGGGAGCAAACCCTGTCGACACTGCTCATTCCTATAGGACGTGGACTGTGTTCCCAGATGCTAACTACCCATGACCCGTCAGTCACTGGGCACTAGGCATCAACCGTCCAAATAGGGCTGAGCGGCCCTACGTGGCTCATCTCACAAGATGGATAGGCACAATATGATATGCATATGCTGCATAATAATATGACACACAAATGCAACATATAAGCATGCAAAACCCACTGGCAATCTCAGTCTGTACTTGCGTACCTTACTACAGGCAGTTCCTAGCAGTCCCACTCTAGGTTCCAAGCCTATATCAGCTCTACAATGCAAATACACATGCATTAATAATTAAGCTCTAAAAGCCTTAATTAAGCTATTGCATACTCCTAAATAATTTAAGGAGACCATAACTATACCTGCGTCCGTCGTCAGCCCGCTGATGATAATTGCCTCAAAACTAGGCCACAGCTCCGCCTCGACGCCTGGATCGCTATGCCACTTCCGGATTCCCAATAGGATGCCTAGAACTCCCTAGATCTGAGTTAGAAGGCTTTAGAATCAGAGAGAAGAGAAGGAAAGGTGCACTTTGAAATGAAATCTCGGCCGCCTATTTATAGACGGAGTTCGGAGCCTCCGAACCCGGTTCGAAACATCCGAACACAATCGGAACCTCCGATCCCGTCTTCGGAGCGTCCGATCGCCCCAATATTACGCCAGCCATGACGTCACCTTGCTGACGTAAGCGATGACGTGTGCCCTGGTCCCGATCGGAACGTCCGATCTTATCGACGGAGCTTCCGATCCACTTCGGAGCCTCCGATCCTGAGTTCGGATCCTCCGATCCAGTTTGGAGTCTCCTGACTTGGTTCGGAGCTTCCGAACCCTCCGGACCATCGGGACCTTCCCGGCTATTTTGAGTGTCCTGAATCCATTTCTGGACTTCGTTAACCTTTTTGGAATTTCCTTAATCATGTTTTACTTAATCTAAACATGATTACACGATTAATATACTCATTAATCGCTAATTCTGGATACGGGTTACTACATTCTCCCCCCCTTAAAAGATTTCGTCCTCGAAATCTAAGGTAATAGCTCGAGAACGTACAAGAAACCCTTGCTTGAGTGTCTGGTCAAGATATCCTCCAACACACTCAGACTCCCGTCGAACTCTCTGCAAGCTCCATTAATGCTGAACCGCATTAACATTTTCCCAGCTGAAAATTACTGCGCTACTGGTCGACAATCGAATTCCCCTGGCGCTAGAGTACCACAACACTGATACGTCTTCCCTTCTGACCATGATCTTCCTGATGACGAAGGATACAATACCCGCTTGATAAATATCATCGTCCCAAAGTAATTTTAGACTATCGAAGACCAAATCATAACCTGATTGGCTTACGACAATCGTCGAATCACTAATCAAAATTAACCATCTAATGGTTCCAAAATTTCTCGGTGCTCAACACCTCTAGTTAGGAAATACTTTTCCCAACACTGTGCCGACACAACAAAGCCCAAATTCCCCTCAAGAGAATCTAGTTGTTCAAGTCTATATTTCAACGTAACTCCTCGCAATGTTCCCTAGACTGGTTATACTCCCCACTCTCCCTGAAACGCAACTGGCTTCCCAAGGAATACTGGGAACTTAAACCATCATGTCTAGTACATTCTGATGTCCACGTTTCTTAGTATAACCTCAACACTGTGCCCTGATGATAACTATCATCACTTGAAATTCATGACTCTACATCATCTCCTAGCCATTGGCCTACGAAGTCACGCATACATTGCAATAGAAGTCATTACGCCTCTGATGATTTACATCATCTCGATCATAGGTTATTCACCTCATGAATTTAATCGATGAACATCCTCTGGTTAGTTATACATACTCGCAATCACTTGTACACACAACAAGACTAAGGCAAGTTCCCACCAATATGCTCGACTGGGACATTCCACAGTGCACAGACATATGGAAATGCTTCCTATTCCGTCTCGAAACTCGACAGTCATTGCACCTGGTATAACTCAACTCAGAGTCTCTGATAATACCATCAGCTCAAACCAATCTCCCAAGGTTTGAACATACTGATCCTGGAACTAAATCCCAACAGATTCTCAATAGTCAAATCGCTCCCTTGCCGAACGCATCAGTCTCAGCACTGAACGATCTAACTCTTCGATTCCCTAGTCAAACCTGGGAAACACTTGTGCTCGAAGCAACTTTCCACACAATGCGTCTCTGATTGTCATTTGTTACTAATACGTAATATTCTTGACAAAACAATCCGCATAGATGTGACTCACTGATTTGAAAGAACAATTTCGATCCGTCACAATCTTGCGAAATCTTCTATCCCAAAGGCAAACCTCGTTGGCTACTAAGTCGATCCTTAACTATCTCAGTCACACATCGCACATCACTAGCTGGAAGATTAATGACACAACCTGCTAGATCTCGAGGATTAGATCCTAGCTAATGTCACACAGATCAGACAACTGATATTTCCTTGCTAATGTCCATTAGCATTCCCAACTATTCGTCGGATCCAAACACAACGGTACACATAGATGCCCTCACTTAACCGAAATGTCCGGTCAACAATCTTCACTATTGTTTGTTCAATGGAAAACTTCTCACATGAAACAACAACATGATCCTTTCCTGATCTATTGCTATCACTAAGAAATTGATTGGATCAATATCAGCTTCCTTCTTAACAAGAATTCACTATACTGGAAACTACCAACTCACTTGCTTGTCTCCACTGTCAAGTTAGCACCTAACTTGATCATACAAGTCCACTTGCAATCGTTCCCGATTACAGCAATCCCAGAAGATTTATCTCTGGCGATCATTGAGACTAAATAACTCAAATCTCCGATTTCTCTGAGATGGTATTCAGTACTCTTCCCATAAGCATTACTTGACAAAATACTATCCCAAGTATTTCTTAATTGCTACATCCTGACCAACCCTGATTGGCTCAACCAATCGAATTCGTCGATCTACTTAAGCTCGCACTTATCAGATCAGACCACCACTAATCATCCAACCTACATGGCTCGGTCAATAACCATGACTTAGCTGTCACAAGGAATCATTTCCAAACGGTGTCAGATCACAGTACATAAGTAGTTTACTTGGCACAAGTCCTGCGCCTTTTCAGCACTACTAACCGCTGCTTCGTATTCTGAACTTAATCATCCTAACTCTGACAGAGTTACCCAATAACCACTAGTAGTCACTAGCACAGATCCCGTGCCACCTTAGCACTACTAATCTTTGTCTTGTTCACCCAAGGCAAACATCAAGATAGACTAAGCCCATTTCCATCTCATGAAAAATTCTACGCTCAACCTCTGAAAATATCAGACAGTACTTAGCGCAACCACTGGACTCACTGTCCTTATCTCGTTCATACAGAATGAATATCATGATTCGTCAAATTTAGAATCATAACTAACGAATCTCCAAGATTCTTACAATCTTCTAACACTCTCCTGATTATATCCCTCGCTAAGATTGTGCAAAAATTTAAGACTAAGGTAGGTTACCATGTTAACCCACCTGGACAACCACCAAGGATTCACGGTCATAGGCCATGCTTCCCTCACATCTTAAAAAGTCATGTACAATCTTCAACATCTGATATAATCCCTCGCAGATAAAGTCATTCATCATGGAGTAGTCCTCGCATTCGAGTCAAAGTCTTAAAACAGCATCCCACCCAAGTTCTTGGATGATTCCTATCACAGGGAAATTCTAACTACAACTCTAATGACAACCCATAGCCATCGCTGGTAGAATCCATCCACCTACTAGATCCACACGTCTAGCAGTAATCCAAAGGTTAAAAACTATCTGCTCAGAGTACACACTTGTCAAGAAAATCCCTCCATGACTGGTTCCCATAGCAGAACATAAACAATATCTCTGGCACACCAGACGATATCGAACCATCGATATCAAACCTGATATCTAATCCAAGGTCATACCTCGTCGTGACTGTCACCAAATCCCTAGACTGAGTAGCCTTCCCACCGCCAATCCTGAAGCACAAAGGCTCCCAGAGTAATACTGGCATAGAGTCGCGCCCCATCACGTCTATTCCTGGTCATAGTCCACAACTCTCGGCATATACTGGACCTGGTATCCCGATGAAAAACCCATCATCACAAGTCTACACCTACCAAAGGTCAGACAACCTACTATTCTAAGGAGACAACTTAGAATAAAGCCCAAATGTTCTAAACCGAACAATACCCTTAATGCCTCTAGAAGAGTCCACTCATCGCTGGCACTAACATAGTCTACTGACTAACTAGGTCAATCCTAGGAAAACGCCTAGACTAACCGCATGTCACACTGTCACAGTTGGCTCACCCAAATCACATGAGTTACCACAGTTGAACGCTAATCAGCTAAACCCAATCCAAACTTCCGCACAATCATGCAATCATCCACGAATTGCTGGATAAATAAAACATGTATCAATTATTTCAAGTTATGTACAATTCTCTTTATTACAATCTCATGTAATACATACAGTATTTAAAATACAGTGAAATGTACAATATCAACTTGAAATGATACAACCAAAGTATGATGATTCATTACAACTGAAATATTGTTTACAACTACAATGATACAGTATTTAAATCATCGTACTAGTCTTCGTTTCTTGAGCATGAAGCTTCTAATAGACACACGCATAGATACAAGCATACTCCCGACCAAGTCTCTCTACATGTCCTCCTACGAAGAACTCCAGAGAAATGGCTCGTGATAGCTAATCAGCTATGCTCTGCGTCAGTGCATGTTAGTCAACCCCTCCTGCTCACGATCTACCATCAGCGTTCTTCTTGTATTCATATCATGCTTTTGAACATTAAGTTTCCCGTGTGCCTACCGAATGTATCGATATCAGCATACCGGCAAAACCATGTTCTGCATGAGGTTAAAGACCTCACTCTCGAAACCTGTCATGCTTTAGGCACTCGAGGCATTCCCTAGTAAAGGTCTATCTGACAATCTCTCCAACTAATAGTGGAGAATCTTCAGAGTAGTGTCATCATGGTATGGACGATACAGATGCAAGCATTAAGTAAGTCCCCACCAATCCTCTGCCACTGCCTCTAGCATCCGGTACTCGATCCAAAACTAGGATCCACCTGAGTAGAAATTTTGAAAACTCGGACACGATCCATCACTCCTGTCCGCACTTGCTGGAATCCCATAAGCCAAATCTTTAGAAATCATGCCGATGATGATAATCTCTGGGCAAACTAATTGCCGCATCATCACCTCTTCCAAGGTCTCATCCATCCTATAAGGATAACCCAAAGTCTCAATACTATATCCCAAGTCTCTTGCATGTATATGCTCTGATACCAATAAATGTAGTGACCCTACCCGGATCTACTACCTAATCAGAGTTTAAGAGCATAATTAAACATGCATTAAATAAATCGCTGCGGAAGACTTAAATAAAAACAGACCGGCAGAATACAACCGGTTAAATAAATTCGATTTATACAACCAAATCGAATAAATAGCCTAAAGGAAAAACCTACAGCTAATCCTGCTGTCTTCACTGGTCACTGGCTACTCCAAGCTCCGGGTGCTCAATCCTGCACCTACACCTGCCCCGTCGAATGGGGTGTCCAAATATACAGAAAATACTGGACGTGAGCTCTAAGCTCAATACGAAAGCACTGGGTAAAACATAAAAACATGATGCATGCAAATGATAGGGTATCCATATCTGGGATAACTGTATATAACTGCTCAGTAATGGCGCCTAGGATATGAGTGGTACAACCCGGGGAGCAAACCCTGTCGACACTGCTCATTCCTATAGGACGTGGACTGTGTCCCCAGATGCTAACTACCAATGACCCGTCAGTCACTGGGCACTAGGCATCAACCGTCCAGACAGGGCTGAGCGGCCCTACGTGGCTCATCTCACAAGATGGACAGGCACAATATGATATGCATATGCTGCATAATAATATGACACACAAATACAACATATAAGCATGCAAAACCCGCTGGCAATCTCAGTCTGTACTTGCGTACCTTACTACAGGCAGTTCCTAGCAGTCCCACTCTAGGTTCCAAGCCTATATCAGCTCTACAATGCAAATACACATGCATTAATAATTAAGCTCTAAAAGCCTTAATTATGCTATTGCATACTCCTAAATAATTTAAGGAGACCATAGCTATACCTGCGTCCGTCGTCAGCCCGCTGATGACAATTGCCTCAAAACTAGGCCACAGCTCCGCCTCGACGCCTGGATCGCTATGCCACTTCCGGATTCCCAATAGGATGCCTAGAACTCCCTAGATCTGAGTTAGAAGGCTTAGGAATCAGAGAGAAGAGAGGGAAAGGTGCACTTTGAAATGAAATCTCGGCCCCCTATTTATAGACGGAGTTCGGAGCCTCCGAACCTGGTTCGGAACATCCGAACACGATCGGAACCTCCGATCCCGTCTTCGGAGTGTCCGATCGCCCCAATATTACGTCAGCCATGATATCACCTTGCTGACGTAAGCGATGATGTGTGCCCTGGTCCCGATCGGAACGTCCGATCTTACCGACGGAGCTTCCGATCCACTTCGGAGTCTCCGATCCTGAGTTCGGATCCTCCGATCCAGTTTGGAGTCTCCTGACTTGGTTCGGAGCTTCCGAACCCTCCGGACCATCGGGACCTTCCCGGCTATTTTGAGTGTCCTGAATCCATTTCTGGACTCCATTAACCTTTTTGGAATTTTCTTAATCATGTTTTACTTAATCTAAACATGATTACACGATTAATATACTCATTAATCGCTAATTCTTGATACGGGTTACTACATTCCAACTCCCTACGGAGGGACTCCGTCTCTACTTTAGTCAAGGATGGCCTCTAGACGATCCTACTTTTGATCAAGATGAGGTTCTTTCTACTATTCTTGGTCATCCAGCTACTCTTGCCGATGATAGTCTTCTTTTGAAACAACTTTGTCCTGATTATCAAATCATCCAAAAATTGATCACCTCCTCTATCATTCCTTGCAGTGGAGACTCCTCCACATGCAAATATCTTGATCTTTACGTTCTCTATCACATTGTCTCCTCCCTTCCTTTCAACCTCCCTCGTTTCATTATGCAAGTCATGCATAATGCGGATAAAGCCACAAGGAAGGTCACTCTTCCTTTTGCTCGTCTCATCAACCGCATCTTGACTCACTTTGATATCTCTTTCGATCACGTGGTTCTCCTTTCCATTAATGATTCCCACACTTTCAACCATTCTTCGATCACCAAGATGGAATTGTCTTGAAATCCCGTCCTTTTTTGTTGGGTTGATGACCCAACTCGTGCCTTTAAGAAATACCTTCCTAATAAACACTTTTAACTTTCTTATTCGTGTTTTTCACACACCTATAAGGCTAGGGGATTTCCCAATGGGCCGCCTGTAGAAGAAGGACCTTCTTCTTCTGGCTTTCAGTCTTTTCCGGCCAATCTTGGCGAGCTTCCATTTGAGATTCCCGAGATACCTGCTACCCCCGCTCACCAGTCTGATCGTCTTTTCGAGACTCTTCAGTGCATTGAAAGGAATCTGTAATGCCCCGATTTTATTATAATTGAGTTTAATCGAGATAATCAGGGTTTTCATGAAAGAGTGAGTGCCCAGTGAGCCAACTTGTGGCTATGGGCTTTGATGACTCTTTGTACAAACGATCTTTTGTTTAATGTAATTTACACTTTTATTAATGGCAATGACTTTATCTTTCTTCATATTGTTATATTATGATATACTATTGTTGTTTTGATAAAGACCTTGAATATACTATAGTGTATGTAAGATGTGGTAGAACATGGGGATGTCTATCATGAAATACATCTTATAGTCACTGTATATTCTAAACTGTTCCTAGTCGATTGAGCCGTCCGATAATAAGGATAAGGATCGCTCGAGTTTGAGACTAGCATTTGCGATGCGGAGTACCACGTTTCATTGGTAGGGAACATGGAGATGTTCGAAGCATGCAAATGGATATTCATAGGATGAATAATCGAACTACCCTATCCGGACTTTCCAAGTGGTTATCACTTATCGAGTGGATAAAGTCCGCGGTTTTGGTTGTACACCATTAGTCCTTACTACTTGAAACATCATGGAGACTCTATATGCTAGTACTGTGCTTTGACTCGTTTACCGACTCTATGGGGGTCATCAGGTGTCGGGATTGGGTACAGTTACAACACATATAGAAGTCGATGCATTGTTGTCAAGGATTCACCACATACTTGCGAGTGTGGATATCCTATGCGATCTGAGGAGATATTAGTGTGACGAATCTCTGGCCAGAGTACTTGATGTGATTTAAGAAATGGTTTCTTAGTAGCACATGCGATGTCACTAATTTGATCTTCAAGATGTATTGCATAGTTATCGAATCTTGAGCGACTCTCGATATACCAATGGTTGTTGATTCGATCGGGATATATGGATGAAGGGACCGTACTGTACGCTAACCAAAATCTACTGGTTCTTGTAGGCACTATCAGTGATACCTAGGGAATCATGGGGCGATTTTGCTAGGCGCTTTACCATGATTCGTTGGGCAAGTCGGAAAGTGTTGTTCCGAGTCACAAGGAGTTGTGAGCCCACGGCTAGCTGTATCCCTGAACCATTGAGGGTCACACAGTGTAATGGAGTTTTAATCCCCGTTGAGATAGTTAAATTTAAAGAGTTAAATTTAATGAATAAAGAAGTTGGACTTCTTAAATAAGAGTAAGGGAGTAGGATTTCCTAAAATGACATAGGGATGGACATTTTTGGAAACCACTGAATTCGGATTCAGGAAAATTTATCTTGACTTTATAATGTGCAGAAATGGTTTCTGTGCACATTGGTGAAATCGGTTCATCAATCGGAGTCACGATGAATTTTATATTAATTTCTGAACGTGCGGGCTTTGCTTGTCGGGCCTCAACTTATGACTAATGGGCCCTAAGCTGTTAGTGGCCTGCATTATAAATAAGTTATTGCAGTACAGAAATTAGACACAACTGGTCATAATTTTGAGAGCAAAATTTCGAAAACCCTAGCCTCCTCTCTCTCAAATTCGGCTGCCCCCCTCCCTTCTCTGCGTGAGAAATTCCGGTCTGTGATTTTGAATTGCAGTCTGGAATAGCGAATCAAATTCGTTTATTCTCTTCGTAGAAAACTTCTGATAGATTTTCTAGTGCAATCTATCAGAGGGATTAAACCTCTATTCGTGGACCTGATTGAAGGAGTTCATCGGTTCCAGGGAGAGACAACAAGAGCAGAGAAATCTGTTGGAGTCCAATAATCTCGATTCGAGATTGAAGGTAAAATTTAATAATTGTTATTTAAATTTTACACACACTTATAATTTAATCGTTGAACGGTTGATACCCACACTATGGAATTGTTCCATAATAAAATTTTTTAAACTTCCGCTGCACCGGTTATCAATCGTGATTGATCTGAACGCCAGTTTTCCAACAGTGGTATCAGAGCCAGGTTGCTCAGATCAAACGATTAAATTAATCGATTGTACAAAAATTTTTGAGTCTCGGTTTTTGAAACAAAATAAATATTTATAAATAAAAAAAAAAAAAATTTTCGGGGCAAAACCCGGGCAGCGATTGGATCGCTGCCCGGTGGGGCAGCAATTGTTGCTGCCCCGGGCGGCGCACGGCGCCGCCCACGGCGACGCACGGCGTCTCCCAGGGGCGGCGCTCAGCGCAGCGCAGGGCATCGCTGGGCGCTGCCCAGGGCGGCGCACGGCGCCGCCAGGGCAGCAACTGTTGCTGCCCTAAAGGGGCAGCCGGGCTGCCCCGGCCCGCGCCCACGGGTGCGGGCCGGCCCGGGAGTGTGCCAGGCGGCCCGCGGGAAAAATTAAATTTTTATTTAAAATTAATTTTAATGTGTTAAAATTTTATTTTTGGTCCGGTCAAAAATTGTTTTTGATTGGTTCACGAGATTTCGGATCGAATTGTTCGAGTCCGTAAACTTTAAAATTGATTTTCGGATAAATTTGAATTTTTGGAAAATTTTAATATTTTATCCTTAAATTGAATTTTGAAATCAATTATTTTTGGTACAATTGATGATAAGATTTGATCTTATGAATATATTGAGTAAAATATGATTTTATCCATAAAATTGGATTTTGTAGATAAAATATGATTTTATTTGATAAAGAGATAAAATATGATTTTATATGTAAAATGAGATTTTATATATAAAATATGATTTTATCCTGTTTAAAATTGAATTGCCACTGCATGTTATCCAATAAATTAATTTTGAATTAAATGTTATTGGATAAGGATGATCGATTGACATGACCAATTTTGTAGGTGTATGTTAGGAATTTACATTTGTTTTATTGTTGTTGGTTTTATTAATGGGCCTGGTTTATGGCCCAATATGAATGTCATATGTAATAAAAGTGGGCTTGGTTTATGGCCCGTTCCCACCCCTAAAATGTATCCCCTACTTGTCATTGCTATTTATTGTAAATACATTAGATTTAGTGGGAGATCAAGATTTGAAGATGGTGGGCCCAGCAGACAATAAAGACGAAGAAATGTAAATTGGAAGCTAATGTAATAGGATTGCATTGCATACTGCATATTACCTAGGATTGGGCTAAGACTCGTGATTGGCAACCACGAGTCAATTAGAAATGGAATCGATCATCCTATATAATATATGATATTATGATTGTATGCATGTTTTAGACATAATTGCGTGAATCCGGCAAGCATGCAATAATTTGAAATTGATGAGACAAATTTTTATAATTAAAAATCCCTCATTTTAAATATGATTTAAAATTGATATCAAGATAAATAAAGGAAATTTAAATTTGTTTAAATATTCCTACCTTCCATCAACGGTCAATGTATGAGATGCTACCCGCGGATACGGTCCGGCTCATATTATTGGGGGGGCCCGTTCGTCGGAAAGCTGTACATTGGATCGACAAATGTTGTAAGTTGGGTGGAACTCCCATGGGATCGGCTCATATTATTGGGGATCCACATGGCGACCGTCCATCACAACTTAATATTGATGGGTCATCTTGACATGTCACTTTAAACGGCGTCATATTATTGGGCCCTTATTGGACATGAGGTAAACACATGGGGGTTGCTTTGGAAGCAATTGGGCTCTACCTTTTGAGAATTATGGTTGGCTGATATTATTCGGGACCATAAGTTTGTCAATTGGACTCCATGTTCTCACTAAGGAAAAAGTTTCCCGTTTTCACTAGAGGGTAGTGAAATCGTTAAAATAGTGGGAGTGAGATTCATAAAATTAAATTCGCCTATTTTATGTCTTAGTAAATTGCTTAAACAATCATTGATATATGTCTGTTTTTCTTTTCAGTATTTCATACAATGAATTCGCGTAATCCATTATTCTCGATCCTCGAACAAAACAAGTTGACTGGCGCAAACTATACGGAATGGTTCCGGAAGTTGAAGATTGTCTTGACTTCGGAGAAGATGCTCTACGTGTTAGAGAAATCACCTCCGAAGGAAGCACCAGCTGACGTAAGTCCGGAGGAATTGGCCAAACTTGATGCATGGTGGGACCATGACATCAAGACCAAATGCTATATGCAAGCCTCGATGTCTGATGAACTCCAGAGGCGATTTGAGGACACCGTGAATGCTGCTGACATTCACGCTCAACTCAAGGAACTTTTTGGGGCTCAATCGAGGGCTGAAAGGTTCGCTACTGTTAAGGAGCTGATGACGTGTCGCATGCGTGAAGGGACTTCGGTCCGTGATCATGGGGTACGAGTGATTTGGCTCATACAAAAGTTAGCGACCCTTGATTTGGTGTTGGAGCATGAACTCAACGTGGATTTACTGCTTCTGTCTCTTCCTTCTTCGTTTGAAGGATTTGTGGTAAATTTTAATATGAACAAGATAGAGGCCACCCTTGAAGAGATGGTCAATATGCTTGTGACATATGAATCCACACTAAAGAAGGATAAACCAGCTTTCTTGGTGGGCTCCTCATCTTCTGCTAAGAAGGGGCCAAGTACGAAGGGTAAGAAACGTTCTGCCCCACCCAAGAAAGTCGAACCCGAGAAGAAGCACAAGACAAAGGCTTCAAACAATGGAAAATCCAAGGATGTTTGCCATTACTGCAAGAAGCCCGGTCATTGGAAGCGCAACTGCAAGGAATATCTAGAGCAGTTGGGAACTGCAAAGGGTATGTTCTATATTGAAATAAACATTTCACTTAATACTACTTCTTGGGTATTGGATACCGGATGTGGATCTCACATTTGCAATGATTTGCAGGTGATGACAAGAAGTCGCAGGCTTAGAATGGGTGAGACCCAGCTGAGGCTCGGGAATGGTTCCAGAGTTGAAGCTACAGCCATTGGAGATGTTTGTTTAATTTTGCAGAACGGTTTTAAGTTATTTTTAAGAGATGTTTTATTTGTTCCGGATTTAATTAAAAACATTATTTCTGTTTCTATGCTAGATAGAGATGGTTATTCTTGCAATTTTGTGAATGGGATTTGCAATATTTACAAGAATGAATGTTTGATTGGAAATGGACAACTTGAAAACGATCTATACAACTTAAAACTAAAAGACGTTCCAATAAATTATATTGATAAACCGGCGACAACAAACAAAAGGAAAATCGATAGTCAAAACCCGGCAAACCTTTGGCACGCTAGACTAGGTCATATTTCCTCAAGGAGGATGAACAAGCTAGTGGGAGAGGGCATGTTTGATATGTCTGATATTAACTCTCTACCTACTTGTGAATCCTGCCTAAAAGGGAAAATGACTAAATCTCCTTTTAAGGGGAAACCTGAGCGTAGTCAAAATCTGTTGGATTTGATCCATACAGATGTTTGTGGTCCATTTCGAGTTGGGACTCAACATGGCCACACCTACTTCATTACCTTTACTGATGATTATTCAAGGTATGGGTATTTATATTTGATGAAATATAAGTCTGAAGCATTTGAAAAGTTCAAAGAATTCAAGGCTGAAGTAGAAAACAAGCTAGGTAAAAGTATTAAAGCACTTCGATCGGATCGAGGTGGAGAATACTTGAGTACCGAGTTTTTGGACTATCTGAAAGAGAATGGGATTCTCTCTCAGTGGACTCCTCCTATGACACCACAGCTGAATGGTGTATCGGAGCGTCGTAATCGAACTTTGTTGGACATGGTTCGATCCATGATGAGCTTCACTGAGCTTCCACCTTCGTTTTGGGGCTATGCGCTTGAAACGGCAGTATTGTTGTTGAACAACGTCCACACTAAAGCAGTGGACAAAACACCATACGAGTTATGGAATGGCAAAGCTCCTAAGTATTCGTACTTGAGGATTTGGGGATGTCCTGCTTACGTGAAGCGGACAGTGGGAGATAAGTTGGATAGTCGATCCAGCTTATGTTATTTTGTAGGGTATCCGAAGAATTCAATCGGATATTATTTCTATTATCCTGCTGAAACAAAGGTGTTTGTTTCTAGGAATGCCATCTTCTTGGAGAAGGAGTTCTTATTGGATAAGAAAGGCGAGATGATGGAACTCGAAGAAGTTCGAGAAGAACCCGAAATACAAAATAACGATCCTACGCCTCAGGAACCATTACCGGACACGCCTGAACCTAGAAGATCCGAGAGGACTTCTAGACCTCCTGTTCGATATGGTCTTCTTCTTGAAGGGGATCAAGATGAACCCGACATTGGATGTGATCCAAGAAACTTCAAGGAAGCAATTTCTGATGCGGATTCAAATTTATGGCTTGAAGCTATGCAGTCTGAATTGGATTCAATGCATACAAACCAAGTTTGGTCTTTAGTAGATCCTCCTGATGGAATTATTCCAATAGGGTGTAAATGGATCTACAAGAGAAAGCTTGGGCCTGATGGTAAGGTATTGACCTACAAGGCGCGATTGGTGGCGAAAGGTTACACTCAAAGACAAGGAGTTGACTATGATGAAACCTTTTCACCAGTTGCAATGTTGAAGTCCATAAGAATCCTTATTGCCATAGCTGCATGGTATGACTACGAGATATGGCAAATGGATGTGAAGACTGCCTTTCTTAATGGAGACATTAAGGAAGAAATCTATATGAAGCAGCCAGAGGGGTTCACATCCATGGGAAGCGAGCATAAGGTATGCAAGCTTCAGAGATCAATTTATGGTCTAAAACAAGCATCAAGAAGTTGGAACCAGAAATTTGATGAAACAATAAAAGATTTTGGTTTCATCAAGAACCCGGAGGAACCTTGCGTGTACAAGAAAGTAGTTAAGGATGCTGTGACATTCTTAGTACTTTATGTTGATGACATCCTACTCATTGGGAATGATGTAGGGATGTTGCAGTCAACAAAGATATGGTTATCAGGTAGATTCTCGATGAAGGATTTGGGTGAGGCATCCTACATTCTTGGGATACAGATCTATAGAGATAGATCTAAGAGAATGATAGGACTCACTCAATCAACCTACATCGACACCATATTGAAACGGTTTTCAATGGATGGGTCCAAGAGAGGACATCTACCCATGTGTCATGGAGTTTCTTTATCCAAGTCTATGTGTCCCAAGACTGATGCAGAGATAGAGAATATGACACATGTACCATATGCGTCAGCTATAGGTAGTATCATGTATGGGATGATATCTACCAGACCGGATGTAGCATTTGCTCTGAGTGTCACGAGCAGATATCAGGCTAATCCTGGTCAAATGCATTGGAAAGCCGTGAAGGACATTCTTAAGTACTTGCGAAGGACTAAGAATATGTTCATGGTATATGGAGGACGAGATCTGAAATTGGAAGGCTATACCGACTCTAGCTTCCAAAGTGACGTGGATGACTCGAAGTCAACCTCTGGATTTGTGTTCATGCTCAATGGCGGTGCTGTCTCTTGGAAGAGTTCCAAGCAGGACACCACAGCGGATTCCACCACTGAGGCTGAATACATTGCAGCATCAGCTGCTGCTAAAGAGGCCGCTTGGATGAGGAAGTTCGTCCAAGAGTTGGGCGTCATTCCTGAATTTGTTGGTCCAGTCCCGGTGTACTGTGACAACACGGGTGCCTTTGCTCAAGCAAAGGAACCAAGGTCTCATCAAAGATCCAAACACGTACTGAGGAAATACCACATCATCCGGGAGATTGTGGAAAGAGGAGACATCACTGTCGAACGAGTGGCCTCTGCAGACAATATCGCTGATCCGCTTACTAAGCCCTTGCCAGGACCATTGTTTGACAAACATCGCGAAGCAATGGGTCTACGTAGTATGACTAGTTGGCTATAGGGCAAGTGGGAGATTGAAAGAGTGGGTGCCCAGTGAGCCAACTTGTGGCTATGGGCTTTGATGACTCTTTGTACAAACGATCTTTTGTTTAATGTAATTTACACTTTTATTAATGGCAATGACTTTATCTTTCTTCATATTGTTATATTATGATATACTATTGTTGTTTTGATAAAGACCTTGAATATACTATAGTGTATGTAAGATGTGGTAGAACATGGGGATGTCTATCATGAAATACATCTTATAGTCACTGTATATTCTAAACTGTTCCTAGTCGATTGAGCCGTCCGATAATAAGGATAAGGATCGCTCGAGTTTGAGACTAGCATTTGCGATGCGGAGTACCACGTTTCATTGGTAGGGAACATGGAGATGTTCGAAGCATGCAAATGGATATTCATAGGATGAATAATCGAACTACCCTATCCGGACTTTCCAAGTGGTTATCACTTATCGAGTGGATAAAGTCCGCGGTTTTGGTTGTACACCATTAGTCCTTACTACTTGAAACATCATGGAGACTCTATATGCTAGTACTGTGCTTTGACTCGTTTACCGACTCTATGGGGGTCATCAGGTGTCGGGATTGGGTACAGTTACAACACATATAGGAGTCGATGCATTGTTGTCAAGGATTCACCACATACTTGCGAGTGTGGATATCCTATGCGATCTGAGGAGATATTAGTGTGACGAATCTCTGGCCAGAGTACTTGATGTGATTTAAGAAATGGTTTCTTAGTAGCACATGCGATGTCACTAATTTGATCTTCAAGATGTATTGCATAGTTATCGAATCTTGAGCGACTCTCGATATACCAATGGTTGTTGATTCGATCGGGATATATGGATGAAGGGACCGTACTGTACGCTAACCAAAATCTACTGGTTCTTGTAGGCACTATCAGTGATACCTAGGGAATCATGGGGCGATGTTGCTAGGCGCTTTACCATGATTCGTTGGGCAAGTCGGAAAGTGTTGTTCCGAGTCACAAGGAGTTTTGAGCCCACGGCTAGCTGTATCCCTGAACCATTGAGGGTCACACAGTGTAATGGAGTTTTAATCCCCGTTGAGATAGTTAAATTTAAAGAGTTAAATTTAATGAATAAAGAAGTTGGACTTCTTAAATAAGAGTAAGGGAGTAGGATTTCCTAAAATGACATAGGGATGGACATTTTTGGAAACCACTGAATTCGGATTCAGGAAAATTTATCTTGACTTTATAATGTGCAGAAATGGTTTCTGTGCACATTGGTGAAATCGGTTCATCAATCGGAGTCACGATGAATTTTATATTAATTTCTGAACGTGCGGGCTTTGCTTGTTGGGCCTCAACTTATGACTAATGGGCCCTAAGCTGTTAGTGGCCTGCATTATAAATAAGTTATTGCAGTACAGAAATTAGACACAACTGGTCATAATTTTGAGAGCAAAATTTCGAAAACCCTAGCCTCCTCTCTCTCAAATTCGGCTGCCCCCCTCCCTTCTCTGCGTGAGAAATTCCGGTCTGTGATTTTGAATTGCAGTCTGGAATAGAAAATCAAATTCGTTTATTCTCTTCGTAGAAAACTTCTGATAGATTTTCTAGTGCAATCTATCAGAGGGATTAAACCTCTATTCGTGGACCTGATTGAAGGAGTTCATCGGTTCCAGGGAGAGACAACAAGAGCAGAGAAATCTGTTGGAGTCCAATAATCTCGATTCGAGATTGAAGGTAAAATTTAATAATTGTTATTTAAATTTTACACACACTTATAATTTAATCATTGAACGGTTGATACCCACACTATGGAATTGTTCCATAATAAAATTTTTTAAACTTCCGCTGCACCGGGTATCAATCGTGATTGATCTGAACGCCAGTTTTCCAACATTTCAGTGATTGAGGATTGTTTTGTTATTTAGCAGGGGGTTACTTTGCAAGATTGGAGAAATAAGGGACTGAAATGCAAAAGTTGGATTTTTATATATATTAAGGAGCAAGTTGACCAATCATTGGTCATCTCCTTCCTCCCCTACTCCCTCTCTCGATTTCTCTCTCCCCGGAAGCCATGAGAGGCGATTTCCAAGCCTTTCTTTTCGTTCGATTCGCTCGATCCGACCGTTAGATTTCATTTCCGAGTTGAGATTCACGATCACCACAACGAGGGCTTTGTTTAGACGTAAGTTTTGCTTTGGTCTCTTGAACTACGATTTTGTTGAGTTGTAAGAATTTGATAATATTGGAGTATGTCGTTCTTGAGCTAGTATAGATCGTGTATTCGAAGTTGGTTTGGAAAAAGAACGAAGTTTGGATTTTATATGATTTTAGATGCATATTTTCGAAAATAGTGATTTTTATTGAGGTTGGATTTGAGTTGTTTTGATGGATTTTGATGATGATTGACTTATTGTGATGTTGTTGGATGGTTTGTATTTTTCGGATAGTTAGTTTATAGCTTTTATGCCGTCGAAATTGAGTTTGAGTTATCGGTTTTGGTTCGGTTTGATTTGTATATCGAATTTGATTGAGTTTGAACTCCGAGTTGATATCGAATCCGTGTCTCGATGTTTTGACAGTTGATTAGAGATTGGAATTGGAGGACTTGGAGATCGGTTACCAATCGAAGAGTTGGAAGACGGTATAGATTTTTTGATTTATCGACTTTGAGTTTCGAATTGTTTAGAGTTTGAATCGAGTTGTCTCTTGTTTGACAGGATTGATTAAAGCTTCGAGAAAAAGGTAAAAGTCGAAATTGAAATGAATGGGAAAGAATACTCGAGATCGACTTATTCTCGAGTTCCCGAAAATCACATACCGCTTGTTTATTTGCTTGCGTGAACTTGATTTAGTTATTAATGCACTTGCATTCATATTGAGCCGACTTTCGATTCGTTTTGAAATGAGACGTTTTAGAGAGCTATATTGAAGCGGCTTTAGATTTCGAGTTTTTCCAATTGCCAGAATACTTCTTATAGTTGCTCTGAAGTCTAGGGGATCGAGTTGATCGACTTCCACCCCGAAAGGGTGCGCCGGTGAGTTGTCGTGAAGACTTGACCCTGGGATCCCAACCGAGTACCGATCGATTTTATGATTATCTGACTTGATAATCTTGACTTTTAAATTCATGCATTCATTCAATATCATTTCGATGTTATGATTTATGTTGACACATTTCGATTGAGGTGTTTATTTGATATTGGGTGCATGTCTCTTTTACTTAGAAATTATATTTCTAACCGGATTATTCCGGCTGTTGTCTTTGTTTTATATGTGTAACTTGGCAACAGGAGGATCAGGAGCTGGACCGAGTCTTCCTAGTTAGCTTGGGGGTGAGATTGATAGAAGTGAGACTCCGGGTCATAGGGTCGAGTCTATTTGGAATTGTATTAGTTTTGTTGAGTCGGTGGAACTCATTTATGAAACTCGACTGGTTATTGTATTTTGGGCAGAACCTAGATTTGGTATGTTCTAAATATTGATTTGTATTATTTTTGAACATGGAATGTTTAGAATTGCCTTGTTGGTTGTTCGCAGGCTCCTCGACCCCTCTGCCCATTTTGCCTGCGCGCGGGCGAGGCAACACCTCGCGCTCGCGCAAGGAGTTTGAGAGGCTCGGGAGATTTTGTCCGCGCGCGCGCGAGCTCCCTTCTCGCGCGCGCGCGAGTATCTCCGCGAGTCTCTGTTCGCGTAGCCTGCGCGGGCGCGAGGTAATGACCTCGCGCGGGCGCGAGGCTTCTTTAAAAAAAAAAAAAAAAACTTTTTGATTCGTTTTCCGCGGCTTATTGTGTTTGATTATGATTAATTATTCGAGATTAGAAGGTTAGAAACGGGGTCTCACATTAAGTGGTATCAGAGCATAAGATTCTTAGATTTGAACTAGAGTGAGCGGGGTAGATCGAGTCCGCATGAATTGAACTCTCGCATGTGATTGATTTATTTAAATGATTATTTTTAAATACGTGCGAGCATGCTTTATTGATTCTTGAGTTAATTGAATTACATGAGTTGTGATTTAATTTATAAAGCATGAATTATGTGATCTGTCGTTGTATATCGTTGAGATTAATGAGTACTCAGAGCAGAGTTTTGGACACCGAGGTTATGAGATTGAGAATAAGTCTGAGATATTGTGTCCTAACCCTTGATATCAGATGGCACCGCGATGATCTTTGAGAAGGAATCAACCACCTTTGACTCCTCCTTCTACTGAGAATCCGCCGCCAGTTATTAATCCTCTGAATGATCAGGATAGTATAGGAGTGGATCAGTTTGATGCAACCGCGACCCGATGGAGACTCTTCTGAAGAGATTCCGATCTTTTCGACCGCCTACTTTAACGGGTACCGAGAACTCCGTTGCTTGTGAAAGTTGGCTAGATGAAATGGATGAGCTCTTCGATTCCCTCGACTATACCGATGACCGTAGGATCAGGTTAGTTAGTCATCAGTTGCAGGGTGTTGCTAAGAATTGGTGGACCACAACCAAGAGAGCGAATGAGAACCGAGGCACCGCCATCACTTGGAGCTTGTTCAAGACTGAGTTCTTCAAGAGTTTCTTTCCTGTCTCTTATCGAAAGGAAAAGGGTGCCGAATTTGTGAACCTGAAACAAGGGAACTTGAGCATTGAGGACTATGTGAGAAAATTTGACAGTCTCTTGAGGTTTGCACCTCACGTTGTAGATAATGAGGAAGCCAAGGCCGACCATTTCATAAATGGATTGAACCCTGAGATATTTACCTTGGTCAATACCGGAAGACCCAACAACTTCGCTGATGCTATGGATCAAGCAAAGGGAGCCAAAGCCGGATTCTTGATGCAACGAGGTAATCAGGTAGCTCCTCAGCAGCAGCAGAGATCTTTTCAGGACCAGTCTGTTCAGTTTCAGCCTCAACAGGCTCAGTATCAGTACCAACCGTCTCAACAGTCGAATCAGCCTCAAAGGTTTGAGGGAGGCAACAGTGGCAGAAACAGGCGAGATCAGTATCGGCCGAAGGGGAAGAATTTTAAGAAGTCTGGTAACAGTTCATCGAGTTCCAGTGGCTCTAGACGGTTCAGTTCTGGACAGAATTCTGGGTTTTCTGGAGATTCATGCAGCAAGTGTGGAGGACGTCACCCGAGTGATCAGTGTCGAGGCGTGTTTGGTAGTTGCAACATCTGCCAGCAACCGGGTCATTTTGCTAGAGTCTGTCCTCAGCGAGGATCCGATAGAGCTCAGAGCGGCAGTTCTTCACGACCGCCAGCTCATCCCGAGAGATCAACTTCTGCAGTCCATTCTTTTCCGCCTCAGCAACAGAATCGTCAGGGAGGTAATCAGAACCAGAACCAGAACCAACCTCCATGACAGCAGGCGAGGTTGTTTTCCTTGACAGAGGATCAAGCCAATGCAGCTCCGAATGACGTGATAGCAGGTAACTGTTCGATCTTTGGTTATCCTGCGCTTGTTTTGATTGATACGGGTGCTTCCCACTGTTTCATCTCTGAAAGATTTGTTGTGATGCATGATTTAATTGTTGAGCCTTTATCTGATGTTGTTTCTATTACTTCACCTTTGGGTGGAGAGACTGTTTCGGTGAGATTAGTCCGTAACTGTGTGTTAGAATCCGAAGGGAATTCGATTGAGATTGACTGCATCGTTCTTGGATTATCTGATTTTGACTGTATCGTCGGGATTGATGCTTTGACCAAGTATAGGGAGACAGTAGATTGCTTTCAGAAAGTTGTTCGTTTCAGGCCTGAGATGGCAGATGATTGGAAGTTTTTCGGTAAGGGTTCTCGATCCAAAATTTCTTTGATTTCGGTGTTAACCATGTCTCGTTTACTTCAGAAAGGAGCAGAGGGATTCTTGATTTATGCTTTGGATATTCAAAAGTTTAGCCCTGAGTTGTCCGAGATACCGGTGGTTAGCGAGTTTCCTGATGTTTTTCCAGACGAGATTCTTGGTTTACCGCCTATTCGAGACATCGAATTTAGCATTGAACTTACACCAGGTACTCAGCCTATTTCGAAAGCACCTTACCGTATGGATCCATTAGAATTGAAGGAATTGAAGGAACAGTTAGAAGATTTGATTGCCAAAGGATACATCCGACCTAGCATATCGCCTTGGGGTGCACCAGTGCTTTTTGTGAGGAAGAAACACGGTTCTATGCGACTTTTCATCGATTACCGCCAGTTGAATCAAGCGACGGTCAAGAACAAGTATCCTCTACCAAGAATCGACGATCTTTTTGATCAACTGCAAGGTTCTTCAGTGTATTCGAAGATAGATCTGCGATCAGGGTATCATCAGCTGAGAGTTCGCGACAAGGATGTGCCGAAGATAGCTTTCAGAACCAGATATGGGCATTTCGAATTCATAGTCATGCCTTTTGGTTTGACCAATGCTCCAGCAGTTTTTATGGACCTGATGAATCGCATCTTTCAGCGGTATCTAGATGAGTTCGTCATCATCTTCATCGACGACATTTTGATCTATTCTAAGAACCGTTCTGATCATGCCGAGCATTTGAGGATTGTGTTGCAGACTTTGCGAGCCGAACAGTTGTATGCTAAGCTATCGAAGTGCGAGTTTTGGTTGGACCGAGTGGTTTTCCTAGGTCACATTGTATCAGGAGATGGAATATCTGTGGACCCCAGTAAGATCGAAGTAGTTATGAATTGGCAGAGACCGACATCAGTGCTAGAAATCAAAAGCTTCATGGGTTTAGCGGGGTATTATCGCCGATTTATCGAGGGATTCTCTTCCATTGCAAAGCCGATTACTCAGTTGACCCAGAAGAATGCACCATTTGTTTGGTCCGAACAGTGTGAGGCTAGTTTCATTGAGCTGAAGAAGAGATTGACCAGCGCTCCGATCTTGTCTATTCCATCAGGTACTAGAGGTTTCTCTGTGTACTGCGATGCTTCTCACCTGAAAGAGTGGGTGCCCGGTGAGCCAACTTGTGGCTAAGGGCTTTGATGACTCTTTGTATAAAAAATCTTTTGTTTAATATAATTTACACTTTTATTAACGACAATGACTTTATCTTTCTTCATATTGTGATATTGTGATATACTATTGTTGTTTTGATAAAGACCTTGAATATACTATAGTGTATGTAAGATGTGGTAGTACATGGGGATGTCTATCATGAAACACATCTTATAGTCACTGTATATTCTAAATTGTTCCTAGTCGATTGAGCCGTCCGATAATAAGGATAAGGATCGCTCGAGCTTGAGACTAGCATTTGCGATGCAGAGTACCACGTTTCATTGGTAAGGAACATAGAGATGTTCGAAGCATGCAAATGGATATTCATACGATGAATGATCGAACTACCCTATCCGGACTTCCAAGTGGTTATCACTTATCGAGTAGATATAGTCCGCGGTTTTGGTTGTACACCATTAGTCCTTACTACTTGAAACATCATTGAGACTCTATATGCTAGTACTGTGCTTTGACTCGTTTACCGACTCTATTGGGGTCATCAGGTGTCGGGATTGGGTACAGTTAAAACACATATAGGAGTCGATGCTTTGTTGTCAAGGATTCACCACATACTTGCGAGTGTGGATATCCTATGCGATCTGAGGAGATATTAGTGTGACGAATATCTGGCCAGAGTACATGATGTGGTTTAAGAAATGGTTTCTTAGTAACACATGCGATGTCACTATTTGATCTTCAAGATGTATTGCATAGTTATCGAATCTCGAACGACTCTAGATATACCAATGGTTGTTGATTCGATCGGGATATATGGATGAAGGGACCGTACTGTACGCTAACCAAAATCTATTGGTTCTTGTAGGCACTATCAGTGATACCTAGGGAATCATGGGGCGATGTTGCTAGGCGCTCTTACCATGATTCGATGGGCAAGTCGGAAATTGTTGTTCCGAGTCACAAGGAGTTGTGAGCCCACGGCTAGCTGTATCCCTGAACCATTGAGGGTCACACAGTGTAATGGATTTTTAATCCCCATTGAGATAGTTAAATTTAAAGAGTTAAATTTAATGAACAAAGAAGTTGGACTTCTTAATTAAGAGTAGAGGAGTAAGATTTCCTAAAATGACATAGGGATGGGCATTTTTGGAAACCACTGAATTCGGATTCAGAAAAATTTATCTTGACTTTAAAAGGTGCAGAAATGGTTTCTGTGCACATTGGTGAAATCGGTTTATCAATCGGAGTCACGATGAATTTTATATTAATTTCTGAACATGCGGGCTTTGCTTGTCGGGCTTGAACTTATGACTAATGGGCCCTAAGCTGTTAGTGGCCTACATTATAAATAAGTTATTGCAGTACAGAAATTAAATATAACAGGCATAATTTTCGAAATTAACTAGGGTTTTGAAACCTAGTGGCCGCCGCCCCCCTCTCCCCTCTCTGCTCGAAAAACCCAGCCTGTGAATTTTGAATTTGCAGTCTGGTTTAACGGATCAAATTCGTTAATCTCTTCGTAGAAACTTTTGATAGATTTTCTAGTGCAATCTATCAGAGGGATTAAATATCCGTTCGTGGACCTGATTGAAGAACAGTTCGTCCATCAGTTCCAGGGATATACAACAAGAGCAGAGCAATCTGTTGGTGTCCAAAATCTCGATTCGAGATTGAGGTAAAAAATTTATAATCGTTATTTAATTTTTACACACACACAATTTAATCGTAAGGTTGATACCCATTATGGAATCGTTCCATATAAAATTTTTAAACTTCCGCTGCACCGGGTATCAATCCTGATTGATCTGATCGCCGCGTACTCCAACAGTGGTATCAGAGACAGGTTGCTCAGATCAAGCGATTAAATTAATCGATTGTACAAAAAAATTTTAAGCCTCGGTTTTTGAAACAAAATAAATATTTTAAAAATAAAATTTTTTTTTTCGGGCAAAAACCCGGGCAGCGATGGTTGCTGCCCTGCGCAGCGCACGGCGCTGCGCAGGGCAGCGCTCGGCGCTGCCCAGGGCAGCGATCGTCGCTGCCCGGCCCGAACCCTATGGGGCGCGGGCAGCCCGGGAATGTCCCGGGCGGCCCGCGGAAAAATTAATTTTTAATTTTTAAATTAAATTTTAATATGTTAAAATTCTATTTTTGGTCCGATCGAAAATTGTTTTTGATTGGTCCACGAGGCGTCGGATCGAATTGTTCGAGTCCGAAAATTTTAAAATTGATTTTTGGATAAATTTGAATTTTTGGAAAATTTGAATATTTTATCCGTTAAATTGAATTTTGAAATTAATTATTTTTGGTACAATTGATGATAAGATATGATCTTATGGATATATTGAGTAAAATATGATTTTATGTATAAAATTGGATTTTATAGATAAAATATGATTTTATTTGATAAAAAGATAAAATATGATTTTGTATATAAAATAAGATTTTATGTATGAAATATGATTTTATCCTTTTAAATTTAAATTGCCATTGCATATTATCCAATAAATTAATTTTGAATTAAATGTTATTGGATAAGGATGATCGATTGCCATGACCAATTTTGTAGGTGTATGTTAGGAATTTACATTTGTTTTTATTGTTGTTGGATTTATTAATGAGCCTGGTTTGTGGCCCAATATGAATGTCATATGTAATAAAAGTGGGCTTGGTTTATGGCCCGTTCCCACCCCTTAAAAATGTATCCCCTACTTGTCATTGTTATTTATTGTAAATACATTAGATTTAGTGGAAGATCAAGATTTGAAGATGGAGGTGGGCCCAGCAGACAATAAAGACAGAAGAAATGTAAATTGGAAGCAAATGTAATAGGATTGCATTGCATACTGCATATTACCTAGGATTGGACTAAGACTCGTGATTGGCAACCACGGGTCGATTAGAAATGGAATCGATCATCCTATATAATATGTGATATTATTGTTGTATGCATGTTTTAGACAAAATTGTGTGAATCCGGCAAGCATACAAAATTTTAAAAATGATGAGACAAATTTTCAAAAATTAAAATCCCTCATTTTAAATATGATTTAAAATTGATATCAAGATAAATAAAGGAAATTTAAATTTGTTTAAATGTTCCTACCTTCCATCAACGATCAATGTATGAGATGCTACCCGCGGATACGGTCCGGCTCATATTATTGGGGGGCCCGTTCGTCGGAAAGCTGTACATTAGATCGACACATGTTGTAAGTTGGGTGGAACTCCCATGGGATCGGCTCATATTATTGGGGGATCCACATGGCGACCGTCCATCACAACTTAATATTGATGGGTCATCTTGACATGTCACAATAATCGGCGTCATATTATTGGGCCCTTATTGGACATGAGGTAAACACGTGGAGGTTGCTTTGGAAGCAATTGGACTCTACCTTTTGAAAATTATGGTTGGCTGATATTATTCGGGACCATAGTTTGTCAATTGGACTCCATGTTCTCACTAAGGAAAACAGTTTCCCGTTTTCACTAGAGGGTAGTGAAATCGTTAAAATAGTGGGAGTGAGATTCATAAAATAAATTTTGCCTATTTTATGTCTTAGTAAATTAATTAAACAATCATCGATTATTGTCTGTTTCAACTCAGTATTTCATTACAATGAATTCGTAATCCACATGTTCTCGAACAAAACAAACTTTCTGGCGCAACTATACGAAATGGTTCCATAAGTTAAGATTGTCATGAGTTTGGAAAAGATTTTCTAAGTGTTAGAAAAGGCTTCTCCGAAAACAGCCTCAGCTGATGTAACTGCCGAAAGGTTGGCCGAACTAGAGAAATGGTTGGACCATGATCTCAAGGCCAAATGTTACATGCAAAATTCGACAAGTCTAAACAAGTTTGCCATTACTGCAAGAAACCCGGTCATTGGAAACGTAACTGCAAGGAATACCTCGAGCAGTTGAGAACTGCAAAGGATATGTTTTACATTGAAATAAATGTTTTACTTAATACTACTTCTTGGGTATTGGATACCAGATACAGATCTCACATTTACAATGAGTTGAAAATGATGACAAGAAGTAATAAGCTAAGGATGGTTGAGACCCAGCTAAGGCTCGGGAATGGTTCTAGAGTCGAAGCCAAAGCTATAGGAGACATTTATTTAATTTTGCAGAACGATTTTAAGTTACTTTTGAGAGATGTTTTATTTGTTCCAGATTTGATTAAAAATATTATTTCTATTTCTATGCTTGATAGAGATGGTTTTTCTTGCAATTTTGTAAATGGGATTTGCAAAATTTACAAGAATGAATGTTTGATTGGAAATGGACAACTTAAAAACGATCTATATAACTTAAAATTAAAAGACGTTCCAATAAATTATGTTGATAAATCGGTAACAACAAAAAAAAAAGAAAATCGATAGTCAAAACCCGGCAAACCTTTGGCATGCTAGGCTAGGTCATATTTCCTCAAGGAGGATGAACAAGCTAGTGGGAGAGGGCATGTTTGATATGTCTGATATTAACTCTCTACCTACTTGTGAATCCTGCCTGAAAGGAAAAATGACTAAATCTCCTTTTAAGGGAAAACCTGAGCGTAGTCAAAATCTGTTGGATTTGATCCATACAGATGTTTGTGGTCCATTTAGAGTTGGTACTCAATATGGCCACACCTACTTCATTACCTTTACTGATGATTATTCTAGGTATGGGTATTTATATTTAATGAAATATAAGTCTGAAGCATTTGAAAAGTTCAAAGAATTCAAGGCTGAAGTAGAAAACAAGCTAGGTAAAAGTATTAAAGCACTTCGATCGGATCGAGGTGGAGAATACTTAAGTACCGAGTTTTTGGACTATCTAAAAGAGAATGAGATTCTCTCTCAGTGGACTCCTCCTATGACACCACAGCTTAATGGTGTATCGGAGCGTCGTAATCGAACTTTGTTGGACATGGTTCGGTCCATGATGAGCTTCACTGAGCTTCCACCTCCGTTTTGGGGCTATGCGCTTGAAACGGTGGTATTGTTGTTGAACAACGTCCACACTAAAGCAGTGGACAAAACACCATACAAGTTATGGAATGGCAAAGCTCCTAAGTATTCGTACTTGAGGATTCGGGGATGTCCTGCTTACGTGAAGCGGACAGTGGGAGATAAGTTGGATAGTCGATCCAGCTTATGTTATTTTGTAGGGTATCCGAAGAATTCAATCGGATATTATTTCTATTATCCTGCTGAAACAAAGGTGTTTGTTTCAAGGAATGCCACCTTCTTGGAGAAGGAGTTCTTATTGGATAAGAAAGGCGAGATGATGGAACTCGAAAAAATTCGAGAAGAACCCGAAATACAAAATAACGATCCTATACCTCAGGAACCATTGATAGACACGCCTGTACCTAGAAGATCCGAGAGGACTTCTAGACCTCCTATTTGATATGGTCTTCTTCTTGAAGGGGATCAAGATGAACCCGATGTTGGATGTGATCCAAGAAACTTCAAGGAAGCAATTTCTGATGCGGATTCAAATTTATGGCTTGAAGCTATGCAGTCGGAAATAGATTCGATGCATACAAACCAAGTTTGGTCTTTAGTAGATCCTCCCGATGGATTTGTTCCAATAGGGTGTAAATGGATCTACAAGAGAAAGCTTGGGCCTGATGGTAAGGTATTGACCTACAAGGCGCGATTGGTGGCGAAAGGTTATAATCAAAGACAAGGAGTTGACTATGATGAAACCTTTTCACCAGTTGCAATGTTCAAGTCCATAAGAATCCTTATTGCCATAGCTGCTTGGTATGACTATGAGATATGACAAATGGATGTGAAGACTGCTTTCCTTAATGGAGACATTAAGGAAGAAATCTATATGAAGCAGCCTGAGGGGTACACATCCATGGGAAGCGAGCATAAGGTATGCAAGCTTCAGAGATCAATTTATGGTCTAAAACAAGCATCAAGAAGTTGGAACCAGAAATTTGATGAAACAATAAAGGATTTTGGTTTCATCAAGAACCCGGAGGAACCATGCGTGTACAAGAAAGTAGTTAAGGATGCTGTGACATTCTTAGTACTTTATGTTGATGACATCCTACTCATTGGGAATGACGTAGGGATGTTGCAGTCAACGAAGATATGGTTATCAGGTAGATTCTCGATGAAGGATTTGGGTGAGGCATCTTATATTCTTGGGATACAGATCTATAGAGATAGATCTAAGAGAATGATAGGACTCACTCAATCAACCTACATCGACACCATATTGAAACGGTTTTCAATGGATGGGTCCAAGAGAGGACATCTACCCATGTGTCATGGAGTTTCTCTATCCAAGTCTATGTGTCCCAAGACTGATGAAGAGATAGAGAAAATGACACATGTACCATATGCGTCAGCCATAGGTAGTATCATGTATGGGATGATATCTACCAGACCGGATGTAGCATTTGCTCTGAGTGTCACGAGCAGATATCAAGCTAATCCCGGTCAAATGCATTGGAAAGCCGTGAAGGACATTCTTAAGTACTTACGAAGGACTAAGAATATGTTCATGGTATATGGAGGAAGAGAACTAAAATTGGAAGGCTATACCGACTCTAGCTTCCAAAGTGACATGGATGACTCGAAGTCAACCTCTGGATTTGTGTTCATGCTCAATGGCGGTGCTGTCTCTTGGAAGAGTTCCAAGCAGGACACCACAGCGGATTCCACCACTGAGGCAGAATACATTGCAGCATCAGCTGCTGCTAAAGAGGCCGTTTGGATGAGGAATTTCGTCCAAGAGTTGGGCGTCATTCCTGAAGTTATTGGTCCAGTCCCGGTGTACTGTGACAACACGGGTGCCGTTGCTCAGGCAAAGGAACCAAGGTCTCATCAAAGATCCAAACACGTACTGAGGAAATACCACATCTTCCGGGATATTGTGGAAAGAGGATACATCACTGTCGAAAGAGTGGCCTTTGCAGACAATATCGCTGATCCACTTACTAAGCCCTTGCCAGGACCATTATTTGACAAACATCGCGAAGCAATGGGTCTACGTAGTATGACTAGTTGGCTATAGGGCAAGTGGGAGATTGAAAGAGTGGGTGCCCGGTGAGCCAACTTGTGGCTAAGAGCTTTGATGACTCTTTGTATAAACAATCTTTTGTTTAATATAATTTATACTTTTATTAATGGCAATGACTTTATCTTTCTTCATATTGTGATATTGTGATATACTATTGTTGTTTTGATAAAGACCTTGAATATACTATAGTGTATGTAAGATGTGGTAGTACATGGGGATGTCTATCATGAAACACATCTTATAGTCACTGTATATTCTAAACTGTTCCTAGTCGATTGAGCCGTCCGATAATAAGGATAAGGATCGCTCGAGCTTGAGACTAGCATTTGCGATGCAGAGTACCACGTTTCATTGGTAAGGAACATAGAGATGTTCGAAGCATGCAAATGGATATTCATACGATGAATGATCGAACTACCCTATCCGGACTTTCCAAGTGGTTATCACTTATCGAGTGGATATAGTCCGCGGTTTTGGTTGTACACCATTAGTCCTTACTACTTGAAACATCATTGAGACTCTATATGCTAGTACTGTGCTTTGACTCGTTTACCGACTCTATTGGGGTCATCAGGTGTCGGGATTGGGTACAGTTACAACACATATAGGAGTCGATGCTTTGTTGTCAAGGATTCACCACATACTTGCGAGTGTGGATATCCTATGCGATCTGAGGAGATATTAGTGTGACGAATCTCTGGCCAGAGTACATGATGTGGTTTAAGAAATGGTTTCTTAGTAACACATGCGATGTCACTATTTGATCTTTAAGATGTATTGCATAGTTATCGAATCTCGAACGACTCTCGATGTTAGACCTCGATTCTAAACCACTAATCTCGGATTAAACAACAATTAAGCGAACAAGAATCCAAGAGTAAAACAAGTCAAAGTTTTTTTTTTTTTTTTTTTTTTAAAACGCCGCGCGCCCGCGCGAGGAACCAAGCTCGCGCGCGCGCGGGCAAACAATTCCGAGGCCCAACGGAGGCCTCGCGCGCGCGCGAGGAACGCCTCGCCCGCGCGCGGAAGGCCTGGGCAGAAAATGCTCAGGCTGCATAAAAAAAAAGAAAGGATTCCGCGCTTGGTCCGACATGCCTTCAAATACAAATGCAATAACAGGGTGTAGGGAAACATGCCATAACAAGTCATGCTTTCAGAAGGCCTAAAAACAACCAGAAGTCTAAATCGATACAACAACAACATACTTCGATTTCAGATTACAATCCGAATACAAACTAATTCGAATAACAAATCATATCAAGTTCGAGTTCTAACATGCTTCAATCTTAAACTAGATAAACATGCTAATTCGACTTCTAAACCGAGTCTCACTTCTACTACTTGCCCTCGAAGCTAACCATGCCTCTTCTGACTTGTTCCTGCCCCACCTGTTGCCAAGTACACATACAAAACAAAGCAACAGCCGGATAACCGGTGAGAATGATAATCCCAGTAAAAGCAACATATCAAGTAATGAATATACAACATGCTATCAAACCACATATTCAAGTCGAATTTAATGATATGCATGTCTTTAAAACCAGGATATCGATTCTGATAAACACGGGAGTATTGCTCTGCTTTTGGGATCCCGAGGATGAGATCACGTAACGACTCACCGACTCTCCCAATCGAGGTGGTGCCACGTATCCCACTCCTCTAGACTTTGAGCAACCATAATGAGTATGCTAGCACTAGGCGAAATACTACAACCTAGGCCACTCAATCATAGTTCCCAAACGTCTAACAAAAAGGGCGGTTCTGCCCGCTGAAATCAAAGTAGGCTCAAGATGAATGCATAACAGAAACATAAACATAAGCCACATAACAAAAACTCAATCAATCAACAATTACAAGTTCCACGTGCTAGAACAAGTATCAATGCAATATGTGATTTAAAAAGGGAAACTCGAGAACCAACAGTCCCGAGTATGCTATCCCGCTACGATGACTGTTTTTACCTTGCAATGCAGTAGCTCCAACTCTGGATAAGCTACAAAAGAGATTGTATAAACAACTACACAATCTAACAACAACAAGGCAACGGTTCAAGGAAAACTCTTTATACCGTTCTTCGTCCAATTCTCTGAAACGATCAAACAACTGCTAACTCTGGGCTTGACAACTCCGAACGAATCTGTTCAGATACAAGAGATGATTGATCAATAACCACGATCGACTTACAAGCCAAGTTCAAACTCAAAAACGGTTCAAAATCTCCAAAAACTCAAACCGACGGCATAACGGCTATAACTGAACAACCGGCAACGCAGACAGCAGTTCAATACTGATAACAACTCAATTCAATGCTAATACAACAACAACAAGACAAACCCAACAAATCTCAAAACCATGATTTTCGAAAATGGCTTCCAAAAATCATAACAAATCCGAACGTCGCTCTATTTCAAAACTGACAGATAATAAACGATCAGAACTCTGTAGAGAACAACATACTCGAATCTCAAACGATTCTAACAACATCCAAAAACTAGAATGTATCCGATCGTAGAAAAACTTACGATATAACGGAGCTCTCGCTGCAGTGATCGCTAAACTGCCTTCAGAAATAAATTCCAACGGCCGGATCGTGCTCGGACTGGAACCCCAAAGCTTGGAAAAGCTTGGAGGCGTGAGAATGGAGGGAGACGGCTAGGAGGGGATGAAGAAGACTTTTTCAACCAATTTCTAAGAGTAGATAATATATAAAATCCACAATTTGCGTTTTAGTCCCTGAAAAATCCAATTTTTGCAAAAAGGACCCTGATCAAAATCGAGTCGGCTCGTGAACTCTGTAATCTCCGATTAACTCAAATAAACTCATTTAAGATAAAAAAATGGGGCGTTACAATTCTCCCCCACTAAGAAGAGATTTCGTCCTCGAATCCACAAGAACCATAACTCATAAGATAGAATAAAGAACTAAAGACAGTAAGAAGAACTCACGTCATCCGAATAACTCCGGAAATCGCTGTCTCATGTCAGATTCTGTCTCCCAAGTCGCTTCCTCGACGCCGTGACGGCTCCACTGCACTTTCACCAATGGAATCAACTTGGTTCTGAGTTGCTTTTCTTTCCGATCAAGGATCTGAATCGGTCGCTCAAAATAGCTCAGGGTCTCGTCTAACTCGGCTTCGTCAGGCTGAAGGATATGAGAAATATCTGGTTGATACTTTCGCAGCATAGAGACGTGAAAAACGTCGTGAATACCAGATAAAGACGGAGGAAGTGCAAGTCTGTAGGCAAGATCGCCTATTTTCTCGAGAATTTCGTACGGACCGATGAATCTCGGAGATAACTTTCCTCTCTTACCGAATCTGACGGTGCCTCTGAACGGAGAAATCTTAAGGAATACATGGTCTCCCTGCTCAAAACTCAGAGGTCGACGTCTGACATTCGCATACTTCGCCTGTCTATCTTGAGCTGACTTCATTCTGGTCTGAATGATCTTAACCTGCTCTGCCATATCTCTAAGCATCTCCGGTCCCAAATCTGGTGACTCGGACAATTCATCCCAAAACAACGGAGATCGGCACTTTCTACCATACAAAACCTCAAAAGGCGCCATACCGATACTCGCTTGGAAGCTGTTGTTGTAAGAAAACTCGACAAGAGGCAAAGAATCCTGCCAACTAGTGCCAAAGTCTAGCACTACCGCTCGCAGCATATCCTCCAACGTCTGGATAGTCCGCTCTGACTGTCCATCTGTCTGAGGATGATAAGCTGTACTCAGATGCAATCGAGTACCAAGTTCCCCCTGAAGACTGTGCCAGAAGTGAGAAGTGAATCTAGGATCTCTGTCTGAAACGATCGACTTCGGCACACTATGCAATCTCACAACATTGCTAACATACAACTCAGCCATCTGATCATGACGATACGTCATCCTGTACGGAATAAAACACGCAGACTTCGTCAATCGGTCGATCACTACCCAAATAGCATCGCATCCTCGAACGGATCGTGGTAGTTTCGTGACAAAATCCATAGAAATGTGATCCCATTTCCATTCAGGAACAGATAGGCTGTGCAAAAGACCACCTGGTCGCTTCCGCTCTGCTTTCACTTGCTGACAATTCAAACACCGAGATACAAATCTCGCAACATCGTCCTTCATTCTCTTCCACCAGAACTGACTCTTCAGATCGTTGTACATCTTACGACCTCCAGGATGAACGCTAAACCGACTGCAATGAGCCTCTCGGAGAATACGCTGTCTCAACTCCGAAATATCAGACACAACAATACGGTTATTCACAAACAAAACGTCATCTCTAACCTGGAATTCTGACTGATGCCCAGTTCTGACTTTCTCTACCGAAACCTGAATGCTCGGCTCAGACTTCTGTGCTTCTCTGATTGCAACAAACAACTCCGGCTCGGCTTGAATAGCAAACACTCTGATAGTCTCCCTATCTGTTTCAAACTCTAAACCAGAAGTGCAACAATCATCGACCAACTGAGAAACACCGATAGTTGAAAGAGATAGAGAACAAAGCTTTCGGCTCAAGGCATTTGCAACTGCATTCGACTTCCCTGGATAATACTTGATCTCACAGTCGAAATCCTTCAACAGATCTAACCATCTTCTCTGTCTCATATTCAGCTCTGCCTGTGAAAACAAGTACTTAAGACTCTTATGATCAGAAAAGATCTCGAAAGACTCACCATAAAGATAGTGACGCCAGATCTTCAAAGCAAATACAATTGCTGCAAGTTCAAGATCATGAACAGGATAACGAGTCTCGTGCGGTTTCAGCTGCCTCGATGCATACGCTATCACATTCTTATGCTGCATAAGAACACAACCCAAACCTCGGTTAGAAGCATCACAATACACTGTGAAACCTCCAGTACCCTTCGGAATAGAAAGAATTGGAGCACTGGTCAGTCTCCTCTTCAGATCAAAAAAGCTAGCCTCACAATCTGAAGTCCAGACAAAAGGCGCATTCTTCTGAGTCAGCTGGGTAATAGGCTTGGCAATAGACGAGAAACCCTCGATGAAACGACGGTAATAACCAGCTAAACCCATGAAGCTTCGGATCTCAGGTACTGATGTCGGTCTAGGCCAATTCATAACCGCTTCGATTTTGCTGGGATCGACAGAAATCCCATCTTCAGAAATAATATGACCGAGAAAGACAACTCGATCTAACCAGAATTCGCATTTCGATACCTTGGAAAACAACTGCTCAAATTGTAAAATCTGCAAGACGATTCTCAAGTGCTCTGCATGGTCAGTACGGTTCTTCGAGTAGATAAGAATATCATCGATGAAGATAATGACGAACTCATCTAAATAACGCTGAAAGATACGGTTCATCAAACCCATAAAAACAGCTGGAGCGTTAGTCAAACCAAACGGCATGACTATAAACTCAAAGTGACCATACCTCGTTCTGAATGCGGTCTTAGGAACATCTTCCTCTCGCACTCTCAGCTGATGGTAGCCTGACCTCAGATCAATCTTAGAGTAGACAGAAGAACCCTGCAGTTGATCGAACAAGTCATCTATTCGGGGTAAAGGATACCTGTTCTTAACTGTAGCCTGATTCAATTGACGGTAGTCGATACAGAGCCGCATAGAACCATCCTTCTTCCGAACGAATAGAACAGGAGCACCCCAAGGCGATACACTAGGTCTGATGTATCCCTTGGCAATCAAATCCTCAAGCTGCTCCTTCAACTCTCTCAATTCAACAAGTGCCATACGATAAGGAGCTTTTTAAATAGGTTGAGTACCTGGCACTAAGTCAATGCTGAATTCAACCTCTCGAATGGGTGGCAATCCAGGAACATCTTCCGGAAACACATCAGCAAAATCTCTAACCACTGGTAAGTCAACCAAAGCTGGGCTAGATTTCAGTACATCAACCGCATAAACCAAAAATCCTTCTGCACCTCTCTGTAACAAACGAGTCATAGATAACACTGAAATCAAAGGAATTCTAGATCGAGAACCCTTACCAAAGAATTTCCACTCGTCTGCCATTTCAGGTCTGAACCTGCTATGACATCGTCAGGTGCTGCCTGAGCCTGATCCTCTGTCAATGCAAAGACTCGTGCTTGCTGTCTCGGAGGCTGATTTGCACTAGAGCTACCTCCCTGTCTGTTCTGCTATTGCTGGGGTTGGAAAGAGTGCACTGCAGACGACTGCCTCTCCGGCTGAGCTGCAGGTCTAGACGAACTCCCACTCTGAGCTCTATCTCTATTACGTTGAGGGCACACTTTAGAGAAGTGTCCCGGTTGCTGACATGTGTTACAATTGCCGAAGACTCCCACACACTGATCCGGTGAGTGTCTTCCTCCACACTTGCTGCAGTACAAGGATGATGACCCAGAACTCGGTCCTGAACCGAATTGCTTCGAACCACTGGAACTGGACGAACTGTTCCCCTGTCTCTTGAACTGTTTACCTCTTGCCTTGTACTGATCATTTCTGTTTCCCCCACTGTTTCCACCTTCATACCTCTGCTGCTGGTTCTGATGTTGAGGTGGCTGATTCTGGTACTGAGATGGTTGGTTCTGATACTGCCTCTGCTGCTGAGGTGCCCCCTGATTACCTCTTTGCCTCCACAAGCCTGCTTCTGCTCCCTTTGCGTAATTCATGGCATCCGCAAAGTTGCTAGGCCTGTTGGTGTTAACCAACGTGAAGACATCGGGGTTCAACCCGTTGATGAACTGATCTGCCTTAGCTTCTTCATCTCCAGCAATTAGCGGTGCAAAACGCAACAGACTATCGAACTTAGCCACGTACTCTTCAATGTTCAGATTCCCTTGCCTCAGATTTGCAAACTCTGCTCCCTTATCCTTACGATAAGAGATAGGGAAAAACCGCTTATAAAACTCAGATTTAAAAAGAGTCCAAGTAACCTCTGTACCTCTACTCTCAATTGCTTTCTTTGTCATGATCCACCAGCTCTTAGCACCACCACGCAGCTGATGAATTACTAACCTGATTCGGCGGTCATCTGTGTAGTCAATGGAATCAAACAACTGATCCATATCAACCAACCAACTCTCACAGTCAACTGGATTTTCTGAACCCATCAACAATGGCGGATTGAACGACTGAAACCTCTTCAGCAAGGTTTCCATAGGAGTCGCTGAAGCATCCAACTGATCAACTTCAGTGATAGCTTGCTCAGTCGCAGGGATAACTGGTGGTGTGTTTCTGTTTATCACTCGACGAGGACCCATCTGATAATCAAAGGTTAGCACACGAGATATCTCAATCGCTACCATCAGTGCCCTTACAACCGCTTGGAATACCGAATACCAGTCGAGAACAGAAACAGTTATATCTCAAGTAGATCATGCTTTATTAATTTAAATCACACAACCATGTAATTCAAATAATGCTCAAACAATAAAGCATGCTCGCATGGAATTAAGTAGACAATTAAATAATTCAAACACATGCGAGGAGTCATTACACATAGACTCGATCTACCCCGCTCACTCTAGTTCGACCAAGAATCTTAACGCTCTGATACCACTTAATGTGAGAGCTCGATTCTAAACCACTAATCTCGGATTAAACAACAATTAAGCGAACAAGAATCCAAGAGTAAAACAAGTCAAAGTTTTTTTTTTTTTTTTTAAAACGCCGCGCGCCCGCGCGAGGAACCAAGCTCGCGCGCGCGCGGGCAAACAATTCCAAGGCCCAACGGAGGCCTCGCGCGCGCGCGAGGAACGCCTTGCCCGCGCGCGGAAGGCCTGGGCAGAAAATGCTCAGGCTGCAGAAAAAAAAAGAAAGGATTCCGTGCTTGGTCCGATATGCCTTCAAATACAAATGCAATAACAGGGTGTAGGGAAACATGCCATAACAAGTCATGCTTTCAGAAGGCCTAAAAACAACCAGAAGTCTAAATCGATACAACAACAACATACTTCGATTTCAGATTACAATCCGAATACAAACTAATTCGAATAACAAAACATATCAAGTTCGAGTTCTAACATGCTTCAATCTTAAACTAGATAAACATGCTAATTCGACTTCTAAACGGAGTCTCACTTCTACTACTTGCCCTCGAAGCTAACCATGCCTCTTCTGACTTGTTCCTGCCCCACCTGTTGCCAAGTACACATACAAAACAAAGCAACAGCCGGATAACCGGTGAGAATGATAATCCCAGTAAAAGCAACATATCAAGTAATGAATATACAACATGCTATCAAACCACATATTCAAGTCAAAGTTAATGATATGCATGTCTTTAAAACCAGGATATCGATTCTGATAAACACGGGAGTATTGCTCTGCTTTTGGGATCCCGAGGATGAGATCACGTAACGACTCACCGACTCTCCCAATCGAGGTGGTGCCACGTATCCCACTCCTCTAGACTTTGAGCAACCATAATGAGTATGCTAGCACTAGGCGAAATACTACAACCTAGGCCACTCAATCATAGTTCCCAAACGTCTAACAAAAAGGGCGGTTCTGCCCGCTGAAATCAAAGTAGGCTCAAGATGAATGCATAACAGAAACATAAACATAAGCCACATAACAAAAACTCAATCAATAAACAATTACAAGTTCCACGTGCTAGAACAAGTATCAATGCAATATGTGATTTAAAAAGGGAAACTCGAGAACCAACAGTCCCGAGTATGCTATCCCGCTACGATGACTGCTTTTACCTTGCAATGCAGTAGCTCCAACTCTGGATAAGCTACAAAAGAGATTGTATAAACAACTACATAATCTAACAACAACAAGGCAACGGTTCAAGGAAAACTCTTTATACCGTTCTTCGTCCAATTCTCTGAAACGATCAAACAGCTGCTAACTCTGGGCTTGACAACTCCGAACGAATCTGTTCAGATACAAGAGATTATTGATCAATAACCACGATCAACTTACAAGCCAAGTTCAAACTCAAAAACGGTTCAAAATCTCCAAAAACTCAAACCGACGGCATAACGGCTATAACTGAACAACCGGCAACGCAGACAGCAGTTCAATACTGATAACAACTCAATTCAATGCTAATACAACAACAACAAGACAAACCCAACAAATCTCAAAACCATTATTTTCGAAAATGGCTTCCAAAAATCATAACAAATCCGAACGTCGCTCTATTTCAAAACTGACAGATAATAAACGATCAGAACTCTGTAGAGAACAACATACTCGAATGTCAAACGATTCTAACCACATCCAAAAACTAGAATGTATCCGATCGTAGAAAAACTTACGATATAACGAAGCTCTCGCTGCAGTGATCGCTAAACTGCCTTCAGAAATAAATTCCAACGGCCGGATCGTGCTCGGACTGGAACCCCAAAGCTTGGAAAAGCTTGGAGGCGTGAGAATGGAGGGAGACGGCTAGGAGGGGATGAAGAAGACTTTTTCAACCAATTTCTAAGAGTAGATAATATATAAAATCCACAATTTGCGTTTTAGTCCCTGAAAAATCCAATTTTTGCAAAAAGGACCCTGATCAAAATCGAGTCGGCTCGTGAACTCTGTAATCTCCGATTAACTCAAATAAACTCATTTAAGATAAAAAAAAAATGGGGCGTTACACTCGATATACCAATGGTTGTTGATTCGATCGGGATATATGGATGAAGGGACCGTACTGTACGCTAACCAAAATCTATTGGTTCTTGTAGGCACTATCAGTGATACCTAGGGAATCATGGGGCGATGTTGCTAGGCGCTCTTACCATGATTCGATGGGCAAGTCGGAAATTGTTGTTCCGAGTCACAAGGAGTTGTGAGCCCACGGCTAGCTGTATCCCTGAACCATTGAGGGTCACACAGTGTAATGGATTTTTAATCCCCGTTGAGATAGTTAAATTTAAAGAGTTAAATTTAATGAACAAAGAAGTTGGACTTCTTAATTAAGAGTAGAGGAGTAAGATTTCCTAAAATGACATAAGGATGGACATTTTTGGAAACCACTGAATTCGGATTCAGAAAAATTTATCTTGACTTTAAAAGGTGCAGAAATGGTTTCTGTGCACATTGGTGAAATCGGTTTATCAATCGGAGTCACGATGAATTTTATATTAATTTCTGAACATGCGGGCTTTGCTTGTCGGGCTTGAACTTATGACTAATGGGCCCTAAGCTCTTAGTGGCCTACATTATAAATAAGTTATTGCAGTACAGAAATTAAATACAACAGGCATAATTTTCGAAATTAACTAGGGTTTTGAAACCTAGTGGCCGCCGCCCCCCTCTCCCCTCTCTGCTCGAAAAACCCAGCCTGTGAATTTTGAATTTGCAGTCTGGTTTAACGGATCAAATTCGTTAATCTCTTCGTAGAAACTTCTGATAGATTTTCTAGTGCAATCTATCAGAGGGATTAAATATCCGTTCGTGGACCTGATTTAAGAACAGTTCGTCCATCAGTTCCAGGGATATACAACAAGAGCAGAGCAATTTGTTGGTGTCCAAAATCTCGATTCGAGATTGAGGTAAAAATTTATAATCGTTATTTAATTTTTACACACACACAATTTAATCGTAAGGTTGATACCCATTATGGAATCGTTCCATATAAAATTTTTAAACTTCCGCTGCACCGGGTATCAATCCTGATTGATCTGATCGCCGCGTACTCCAACATCACCGTGGTCTTGGATGCATTCTCATGCAGAGGAAGCTCGTCATAGCTTATGCTTCGAGGCAGCTGAAGCCTCACGAGACTCGTTAACCGATCCATGATCTCGAGCTAGCTACAATCGTGTTTGCTTTGAAGACTTGGCGTCATTACATGTATGGCGAGTCATTTGAGATATTTTCTGACCACAAGAGCCTGAAATACTTGTTTTCCCAGTCCGAGCTGAATATGAGACAGAGGAGATGGATGGATTTTCTTAAGGACTTCGACTGCGAAATCAAGTATTATCCTGGAAAGTCGAATGCAGCTGCAGACGCTCTTAGTCGGAATCTTTGTTCTTTGTCTCTTTCTACGATTGGTGTCTCTCGATTGATTGAAGATTGTTGTACTTCTGGTTTGGATTTTGAGACCGATAGGAGATCCATCAGAGTTTTTGCGATTCAAGCCGAGCCAGAGTTGTTTCAGTCGATTAGAGAGGCTCAGAGATCAGATCCGAGTATTCAGAGTTTGATAGAGAGAGTCCGATCAGGTCACCAGTCAGAGTTTCAGGTCAGGGATGACATTTTGTTTTTGAATAGCCGTATTGTTGTGCCCGATGTTTCTGAGTTGAGACAGCGCATTCTTCGGGAGGCGCATTGCAGTCGGTTCAGTGTTCATCCAGGAGGCCGAAAGATGTATAATGACTTGAAGACTCAGTTCTGGTGGAAACAGTTGAAAGGAGACGTCACGAGGTTTGTATCCCGTTGCCTAAATTGTCAACAAGTGAAAGCTGAGAGGAAGAAGCCCGGAGGATTATTGCACAGTTTTCCTGTCCCGAAATGGAAATGGGATCATATCTCAATGGATTTTGTCACGAAGCTACCGCGTTCAGTCAGAGGTTGTGATGCGATTTGGGTTGTGATTGACCAGTTGACGAAATCTGCTTGCTTCATTCCTTACCGTATGACATACCATCACGATCAGATGGCCGAGTTGTATGTCAGAGAGGTTGTGAGATTGCACGGCGTGCCTAAGTCGATAGTATCAGACAGAGATCCCAGATTCACTTCTCACTTTTGGCACAGTCTTCAGGAGGCTTTGGGTACTCATTTTCACTTGAGCACAGCGTATCACCCTCAGACCGACGGTCAGTCCAAGCGTACGATCCAGACTTTGGAGGATATAATTCGAGCTGTAGTGCTGGATTTTGGATCAGGTTGGCAGGAGTCCTTGCCTCTAGTGGAGTTTTCGTACAATAACAGCTTCCAGGCGAGCATTGGAATGGCACCTTTTGAAGCTTTGTACGGGAAGAAGTGCAGATCTCCGTTATTTTGGGATGAGATTTCAGAATCACCTGAGTTGGGTCCAGATATGATTCGTGATATGGCAGAGCAGGTGAAGTTGATCCGAGTCAGAATGAAGACAACCCAAGATCGACAAGCCAAGTATGCGAATGTCAGACGCAGACCACTGTGTTTCGAGCAGGGAGACCGTGTGTTTCTGAAGATTTCTCCTTTTCGAGGCACTGTCAGATTTGGGAAGAGAGGAAAATTGTCTCCGAGGTTCATTGGTCCATATGAAATTTTGGAGAAGATAGGCGATCTTGCCTATAGGATTGCTCTTCCTCCGTCTCTTTCCGGCATCCACGATGTGTTTCACATTTCGATGCTTCGTAAGTACCATCCGGATCCGTCTCACGTTCTTCAGCCGGACGAGGCTGAACTTGATGAGACTCTGAGTTACTTCGAGCGACCGATTCAGATTCTTGATAGAAAAGAGAAGCAGCTCAGAAACAAGTCGATTCCGTTGGTGAAGATTCAGTGGAGTCGTCACGGAGTTGAAGAAGCGACTTGGGAGACCGAATCCGATATGAGGCAGCGATTTCCAGAGTTTTTCGATTGAGGTGAGTTTTTCTTCAGTTTGTTTCATTCTTGTTGAGTCTGTGATCTGTCAGATTTCGAGGACGAAATCGAATCTTAGAGGGGGAGAATTGTAATGCCCCGATTTTATTATAATTGAGTTTAATCGAGATAATCAGGGTTTTCAGTGATTGAGGATTGTTTTTTTATTTAGCAGGGGGTTACTTTGCAAGATTGGAGAAATAAAGGACTGAAATGGAAAAGTTGGATTTTTATATATATTAAGGAGCAAGTTGACCAATCATTGGTCATCTCCTTCCTCCCCTACTCCCTCTCTCGATTTCTCTCTCCCCGGAAGCCATGAAAGGCAATTTCCAAGCCTTTCTTTCCGTTCGATTCGCTCGATCCGACCGTTAGATTTCATTTCCGAGTTGAGATTCACGATCACCACAACGAGGGCTTCGTTTAAACGTAAGTTTTGCTTCGATCTCTTGAACTTCGATTTTGTTGAGTTTTCAGAATTTGATAATATTGGAGTATGTCGTTCTTGAGCTAGTATAGATCGTGTATTCAAAGTCGGTTTGGAAAAAGAATGAAGTTTGGATTTTATATGATTTTAGAGGCATATTTTCGAAAATAGTGATTTTGATTGAGGTTGGATTTGAGTTGTTTTGATGGATTGTGATGATGATTGACTTATTGTGATGTTGTTGGATGGTTTGTATTTTCCGGATAGTTAGTTTATAGCCGTTATGCCGTCGTAATTGAGTTTGAGTTATCGGTTTTGGTTCGGTTTGATTTGTATATCGAATTTGATTGAGTTTGAACTCCGAGTTGATATCGAATCCGTGTCTCGATGTTTTGACAGTTGATTAGAGATTGGAATTGGAGGACTTGGAGATCGGTTACCAATCGAAGAGTTGGAAGACGGTATAGATTGTTTGATTTATCGACTTTGAGTTTCGAATTGTTTAGAGTTTGAATCGAGTTGTCTCTTGTTTGATAGGATTGATTGAAGCTTCGAGAAAAAGGTAAAAGTTGACATTGAAATGAATGGGAAAGAATACTCGAGATTGACTTATTCTCGAGTTCCCGAAAATCACATACCGCTTGTTTATTTGCTTGCGTGAACTTGATTTAGTTATTAATGCACTTGCATTCATATTGAGCCGACTTTCGATTCGTTTTGAAATGAGACGTTTTAGAGATCTATATTGAAGCGGCTTTGGATTTCGAGTTTTTCCAATTGGCAGAATACTTCTTATAGTTGCTCTGAAGTCTAGGGGATCGAGTTGATCGACTTCCACCCTGAAAAGGTGCGTCGGTGAGTTGTCGTGAAGACTTGACCCTGGGATCTCAACCGAGTACCGATCGATTTTATGATTATCTAACTTGATAATCTTGACTTTTAAATTCATGCATTCATTCAATATCATTTCGATGTTATGATTTATGTTGACACATTTCGATTGAGGTGTTTATTTGATATTGGGTGCATGCCTCTTTTACTTAGAAATTATATTTCTAACCGGATTATTCCGGCTGTTGTCTTTGTTTTGTATGTGTAACTTGGAAACAGGAGGATCAGGAGCTGGACCGAGTCGTCCTGGTTAGCTTGGGGGTGAGATTGATAGAAGTGAGACTCCGGGTCGTAGGGTCGAGTCTATTTGGAATTTTATTAGTTTTGTTGAGTCGGTGGAACTCATTTATGAAACTCGACTGGTTATTGTATTTTGGGCAGAACCTAGATTTGGTATGTTCTAAATATTGATTTGTATTATGTTTGAACTTGGAATGTTTAGAATTGCCTTGTTTGTTGTTCGCAGGCTCCTCGACCCCTTTGCCCATTTTGCCTGCGCGCGGGCGAGGCAACACCTCGCGCATGCGCAAGGAGTTTGAGAGGCTCGGAAGATTTTGCCCGCGCGCGCGTGAGCTCCCTTCTCGCGCGGGCGCGAGTATCTCCGCGAGTCTCTGTTCGCGTAGCCTGCGAGCGCGCGAGGCTTCTTTAAAAAAAAAAAAAAACTTTTTGATTCGTTTTCCGCGGCTTATTGTGTTCGATTATGATTAATTATTCGAGTTTAGAATATTAGAAACGGGGTCTCACAGAATCTAGCCAGCCACTTTGCATCTTCTACTGCCTCTATGGATGCACTGACTATGAGAGTTGCCTCGTTGGAGACTCGTTTTGATAACTTCTTCTCCGGCCACTATCTTCCGCCGCAGCACGATGATGACTCTTAGATTTTATTTTGCATTTTAAGTTGTATTTGTTTATGCTTTTTATGTAAAATTCAAGTTTAGTTTAATGAAATTACTGTGTACTTTATTTTCTCTTCTTTTATTAATTGATTTTTGATTATCGCAAAAAGGGGAAGAATTAATTTGGTTAAATGATTAATTATTAAATTGAGGGGGAGTTTTAATAATTAATGCTTAAAAAATATTTGATTAAATTGTTTTATTATTGCTCTATTGCTTATATCTTTTTCTCCTATTTAACCAAATTTTTTATCATCAAAAAGGGGAAGATTTTTACGCCTTAAACACATACAAATCTTGTATAATGAGATTAATGTTTTTAATGCATTAACAAATCTCAAATTAATATGTTTTGATGATTACAAAACTCGGTTAATCATTACTAATGATTTTAAGTGAGAAATTTGTAGATATTAGAATTTCTTGTGTAAGGAAATTATTCGATGCAAGTACCATGAAAATCAAAAATTGAAGAAAAAATGAAGTATTCAGATTTTGTGAAGTTCGGACGGTACGAAGCCCTGTTCGGACGGTCCGAAGATTTTCGTGAATAAAATAAAGATTGGATGACAGGCTCGGAGGCAACGAAGACCACTTCGAACGATCCGAAGTCAGTTCGGACGGTCCGAAGAATTTCTTGGATTTTAATATTGCTCGGAGGCACTCTCGGAAGCCACGAAATACACACTTCGGACATCCCGAAGACAAGTTCGGAGGACCCAAACTACTTTACGGCGACTGAAGATTTTGTCGGAAGAAATTTGCCGGAATGAATTTAATGTAGCCTTTCGAACGACCCGAAGACGAGTTCGGACCACCCGAACAGTTCACCAGCCGCAGAATTTGAAATTGAATCAGACAAAGTTCGGACGACCCGAAGACCCGTTCGGAGGGACCGAACCAGCCCGGATCAGCAACTATAAATACATGCCATTTGAAGCCCTTTCAGATCATCAATTCATCTCCTCTCTTCTTTACAAGAAATATCCTCTCCATCAAGTGTTCAAGTGATATTTGTGCGATATATTCAAAATCGAGGGTTGTTTGTATAAGATCATTTGTGAGTTAGTTGTTCGATTGTTGTAAACACTCGTGTGTGAAGCCGAGTGTATTGTGCGAGTGTTGTGGCTATCCTTGGAGCCCTTAAGGCCAAGTGTATCGATTTGTATCGGCGCGGCAATCGTGTTGAGTTGTAAGGCTATCCTTGGAGCCATCAAGACCAAGACGTTCGAAGTGCTAGTGGATCCTTGGTTAATCGATCTTAACCAAGAAGCGGAGACGTAGACGATTTATCGTCAAACTTACATAAACATTTCTTATCCATTTTACTGCTTTATTTACATTACGTATTTATTTATCGCATTTATATTTGATTGCTTTAAGTTTTCTGCTTGCATAATCTCTTTAAATTGCTAAAGTTGCCAATAGAACCTAAATCCCCCCCATTAGGTTCTAACAAGTCGCTACAGTCCTCATCACAGGTAAGAAGTACGCCGACTTAGTGAGATGGTCTAGATAACCCAAATAGCATTCGAACCTGTAAGGCCCAAAAATATTAAGTTATTAATTATGGAATTTGAGAATTAAATTCCATAATATGGGCTAATATTGATTTGAGAAGTTATGGACATGATAGAATAAATTTCCGAACCGAAAATATTTAATTTGAGAATTTACGGATTTTGAGAATTAAATTCCGAGAATTCTTAAATTAAAAGAATAAATATTCGATTTGAATATTTATGGGATTTAAGATTAAATTCCATGTTTCGGGAATTAAAGAAGATGAATTTTGAAGATACAACCCGATCAGGGACTGATTTGCAAATATTGAAGTTGCAAGGGCTAAAGTGCAAAAGGCCAGGATTATTTAATTAATCCAAAGTTATTTAATTTTAATCCGAATATATTTAATTTGGGAATATTTAGAGTTTTGATTTAAATTTTAATATTCTTAAATTATTTAGGATTGAAATTGACTTAAAGGGAAGGCCGAGGACTGAATTGCAATTAATGACAACTTGAGAGACTAAATTGTAATTTATGCAATACATATCAGATTATTAACTTGATTATCAGCATAGGCACGTGTATAATCAGAATTCCTTCAGAAAAGTTGAAATGAGAACAGAGAAAGAGTCGAGATCTTATTTTCTCTTTTTCTCTTCGATTTTCGAAATCCCGTATCTTTTGCGCCTGTTGTCCGATTTCAATTCCGAAAGATGTTCTGGAATCCTTGCGACGAGGCCTTAGATTTTATGTAAGTATTTAATCCTTTTGGCATGTTTTGAAGATCGATATATGGCAGAGATCAGATGATGCATTTATGTTTGTGTTCTTGAGTTCGTATGCCGTTCGATATCGAAGTTGGATTGAAGAATGATTATCGTTTGTAATTGCTATGATATGACAGCATATATTTCGAAATCTATATCTGCTTAGATAATGGGTTATGATGATATATTGCTGGTGTATGATGAATATGATGTTAGTTGAATTCGATATCGTTTCGGTTACCGATTTTATATCGTTATGCCGTCGGTTCAAGACTTTGATCATGTTTGAGTTTATAATGCTTGAGCTGAGTTAGATATGAGTTGGTTGCTGATATATGCAGCATGTTTACACTTCATATCAGATTAAATTTGAATGTTTCGAGTTCGAGAAGCTATAATTCGAATCGGTCAAGAATTGAGCAAAGTTTGTAAATCGTTTTACTTTGAAGTTTGAGTTGTGATTGAGCTGATTTTTATGTGAGTTGTAGCTGATAGAAATAGCTTGATATGATATGTTTCAGATTGTAAATAAGAGATTCGGACTCGAGATTTTAGCATTTGAGAAACAAGATCAAATAGCTCAAGGTTGAAGTTATGCTACCTTGAAGATTGGATAAGGAACTTGAGCAAGTTTGATTGCTATTCTTTGATGAAAGTTGTACAGATTTGAAGCAACTAAGACTCAATGAAATGAAAGGTATAATGACGACATCGCGAGTCAGGGACTGTGAAACTCAAGAACGACTATTCTTGAGTTATCCCGAACAAACCACATACTTGTTTAAGTATTTGTTCTTGAGGTAGAACTTATGTTATTGTCGATCCATCACAGGTAGTGGATCTTTATTGCTTTTGATATGATTGTATATTGAATTGATTCTATGCCAAGGTTGCGGTTAACCTTATTTTCTAGCCCAGAATGACTACGATAGATGGATATCCATGTCAAGATCGGATACGAATCTTGATGGCAACGAAGTGATAAGAATCAATTCTTGAGATAAGCGCGCTATATAAATTGAGTCTTGATTTGAAGTTGAGTCGATATATGCGTTATCTTTACTCTATTCTTGAGTTGATATGTTTAGAGTTGATATGAATTTATTTAACGCATTTATATGTCGATTATACTGAGAATGATTTCTAACCGGAGTTTATCCGGTTGTTGCTTTGTTTTGTATGTGTGCATTGCAACAGATGGGGCAGGATCTTTGTTGAGACAACATTGACAACTGGAAAAGAGTCTAGCACGTGAGGACTCGGGTTGTAGATGTACTTAGAAGCATGGTAGAACACTTAACATGATATGTTGGAAGAACTTTGAAACAAGTTGTGTAATCTTATGTTTTGAGTAGTTTGTGATCTAGTTGAAGTTGTAAAAGCTAAGGACTTGATTTATGAGTATATGTATGTTTATAGAAGTTATATCATGTTAGTATCTTGGATTGATGTTGAATTGTGCCAAGATGCAAGCCGTGACAGCAAAAACTTTTCTGCTGAATTTCTGGAATTTGATGGCTGCTCGATCCGCAGAAGTTGGCGGATCTAGCCAGCCCTGATTTTTCCAAAACAGAGAAGCTGAAAAATGTGCTCGCTAGATCGGTAAGATCTTACCGATCTAGCCAGGCACTATTCACAAAAATAAATAAAAAATTTTTGCTCTTGATTTATTATTCTTTAATTGTTTGATTAATTGTTTAATTAATCATTAGCTGCCCTAAAATGAAATTAGCAACCCGAGGTCCCCACAGAACCTCTCACTGTCCTAGGCAAACCAACAACAAAGTCCATGGTAATATTCTCCCATTTTCACTCAGGAATAGGGAGTGGCTTAAGAAATCCGGCAGTGTGAGGACCTCGGTTCTAATCATCTAATCAAATATAAATCATACAATAAAAAACAATAAAACAAGACAATTTTTTTTATACAACAAATTCTAAAATTTATTAACTTCTAAACCGATGCCTCACGTCTATCGTTCGATCCCAAGCTAACCATGCCGACTCTGACTAGCTCCTGCCTCACCTCTTGTCAAGTACATTTACAAAAAAAGACAACAGCCGGATAACTCCGGTGAGAATAAAATCTCAGTACAAACGACGTAAACATGTAATATCAATACGTATCCAAATCATGATATAACAAATATGTTATTCAATAATAATGCAAGATGAAATGCATGTCTTTAAATTTGGGATTATCAAATTGGATAATCAAAAGGTAATTCGGTTCTTCAATTCTTCGGTTGGGATCCCTATGATAAAATATCACAACAATCACACCGACATCCCATTAAATAGAGAGTTGATCGGCCACTATAGTAAATTGCCTACCAGTGCCACTCGGCTATAATCCCCAGAACGTCTAATTCAAATCTGGGAAACTCAGCCCTCTCAAAAATCAAGGAATCAGGCTCAATATGAATGCATATGACACAAATGCAATTAAATCAAATTAAAATAACAACTCTTCATTCAGACATCAAAATATCGTAGATGTCATCTCATTCAATTCATATATTCAAACTCTTGAATATAATATTGAAAATCATTGAAGCAATTCAAATAAGCAACCTCATTCTTTTTAAATCGAATATATGCATCACTTACTTCAAACAATTTCAGATAGACAGACTCATGTTGAAACGACTAGCTACTACTACTCAAATTAATAAAAGAGAATAATATGCAGGTTTTCGAATATTTACTAAAAAATTTGGCATGACCCGTTTGTTTATAGAACAAACCACCAAACGCAGACAGCAGTTCAAAATATTTAAAATAGAACCTCCCAAACATTCCAACAAGACCCAAAAAGCATAAGTATTTAAGACAACTGAATACTACGTCGGACAACCAAGTAAAAGCAATACATGACAAATGTCCCTACGCAGGGAAACACATCCTTCTACCAAATAAAAACGAGGAAGTAGAAACGTAATTTATTACAGACACTCAAACTGCAAAGACACAGCGGAAAATAAATGGAGCCACGGTCACAGGTCTGCGCCTCCAGGAACCTCACCCAGGGGATCCTGCCCATCAGTCCACTGATGCTCGTCCTCACCTGAAAGTAGGAAAAAGTGGGGTGAGTCTAAAAGACTCAGCAAGATTATTGGGGGGTGGGGGGGTGGGGGGATAATGAGTACTACATAGGTACAAGCACACACAGAGTTTAAAATAATGCGTAACAAAATAATCTTTAGTGCCCCTGAACTTAAAAGTGATGAACATGTAAAGTGAATATATGCATGTGTTGGAAAAACGTGTTCAGATCAATTAAGAATTGATACCCGGTGCAGCGAAAGTTTAAAAATTTTATTTTTATATATGGACCGATTCCATATCGTGGGTATCAAATCCTAACGATTAAAATTGTTGCAAGTAAAATAATAAACACAGTTAAATATTTTACATCTTCAAGCTAAGGCTTGATTATGGACTCCAACAGAATTTAATCTGCTCTTGTTGTAAATCCCGGGAACCGATGACTTGCTCGATCAATCTCTGGAATTAGGTCCACGAACAAAAAACAGAAACCCTCTGATTGATTGCACTAGAAATCAATCAGATGTTTATCAATGAAAATAAACAGATTTGATCTGTTAATTCAGAAAATAATTTTTCGGAAAAATCACAGACCGAATTTTCTCAAAAGGGAGAAGGGAATTTTCGAAAAATCCCTTAGAAATTTTATGTAGTGTTCGAAAATTGCAAGATGGAATGCTTCTGATTTTCGAACACTACTCATATATTTATAGATAATTTCTAGAGTAGATTAAGTTATGATTATATTAGGACTCTAACTCCTTGGGGCCCATAATCCATAACTTAAGCCCAACAAGCCAAGCCTGTTATTACAGAAATTAATATAAAATTTATCGTGACTCTTATTGATAAACTGATTTTACCAATGTACACAGTAACCATTTCTGCATCTTTTAAAGTCAAGATAATTTTTTTGAATCCGAATTTAGTGATTTTCAAAAATGCCCATCCCTATGTCATTTTAGGAAATTCCACTCCCTTTTAGTTAAGAATTCCAACTTCTCTTTCATTAAATTTAACTCTTTAAATTTAACTATCTCAACGGGGTTTAGTAATCCATTACTTGTGTGACCCTAAATGGTTCAGGGATACAGCTAGCCGTGGGCTCACAACTTCTTGTGACTCGGAACAACAATTTTCGACTTGCCCAACGAATCATGGTAAGAGCGTCTAGCAACATCGCCCCATGATTCCCTAGGTATAACTGATAGTGCCTGCAAGAAACAGTAGATTTTGGTTAGCGTACAGTACGGTCCCTTCATCCATATATCCTGATCGAATCATAGCGTACAGTACGGTCCCTTCATCCATATATCCTGATCGAATCAACAACCATTGGTGCATCGAGAGTCGTTCGAGATTCGATAACTATGCATTACATCTTGGAGATCAAATAGTGACATCGCATGTGTTACTAGGAAAACCGAGTAACCTAAAACACATCCTATACTCTGGCCAGAGATTCGTCACACTAATATCTCCTCAGATCGCATAGGATATCCACACTCGCAAGTATGTGGTGAATCCTTGACAACAAAGTATCGAATCCTATATATGTCGTAACTGTACCCAATCCCGACACCTTTTGACCCCAATAGAGTCGGTAAACGAGTCAAAGTACAATACTAGCATATAGAGTCTCAATGATGTTTCAAGTAGTAAGGACTAATGGTGTACAACCAAAACCGCAAACTTTATCCATTCGATAAGTGATAACCACTTGGAAAGTCCGAATAGGGTAGTTCGATCATTCATCATATGAATATCCATTTGCATGCTTTGAACATCTCCATGTCCATTACCAATGAAACGTGGTACTTGGCATCACAAATGCTAGTCTCAATCTCGAGCGATCCTTATCCTTATTAGCGGACGTCTCAATTGACTTGGAACTGTTTAGAATATACAGTGACTATAAGATGTGTTTCATAATAGTGATCTCTCTTTATTCACTATCTCATTTTACTTACACTATAGTATATTCAAGGTCTTTATCAAAACATCAATAGTATATCACAATATAACAATATGAAGAAAGACAAAGAAAATGCCATTAATGAATGTAAATTATATTAAACAAAGATTGTTTATACATAGAGTCACAAAAGCCCTTAGCCACAAGTTGGCTAACCGGGCACCCACTCTTTCAATCTCCCACTTGCCCTAAAGCCAACTAGTCATACTACGCAATCCCATTGCTTCGCGATTTTTGTCAAACAATGGTCCTGGCAAGGGCTTAGTAAGTGGATCAGCGATATTGTCTGTAGAGGCCACTCTCTCGACAGTGATGTCTCCTCTTTCCACAATCTCCCGGATGATGTGGTATTTTCTCAGTACATGTTTGGATCTTTGATGAGACCTTGGTTCCTTTGCCTGAGCAATGGCACCAGTGTTGTTGCAGTACACCGGAACTGGACCAACAGCTTCAGAAATTACGCCCAACTCTTGGACGAAATTCCTCATCCAAACGGCCTCTTTAGGAGCAGGTGATGCTGCAATGTATTCTGCCTCAGTGGTGGAATCTGCTGTGATGTCTTGCTTGGAACTCTTCCAAGAGACAGCACTGCCATTGAGCATGAATACAAATCCAAAGGTTGACTTCGAGTCATCCACGTCGCTTTGGAAACTAGAGTCGGTATAGCCTTCCAATTTCAATTCTCTTCCTCCATAAACCATGAATATATTCTTAGTCCTTCTCAAGTACTTAAGAATATCCTTCACGGCTTTCCAATGCATTTGACCAGGGTTGGCCTGATATCTGCTCGTGACACTCAGAGCAAAGGCTACATCTGGTCTGGTAGATATCATCCCATACATAATACTACCTATGGCTGACGCATATGGTATGTGTGTCATTTTCTCTATCTCTTCGTTAGTCTTGGGACACATTAGACTTGGATAGAGAAACTCCATAACACATAGGTAGATGTCCTCTCTTGGACTCATCCATAGAAAACCTTTTCAATATGGTGTCGATGTAGGTTGCTTGAGTGAGTCCTATCATTCTCTTATCTATCTCTATAGATCTGTATCCCTAGAATATAGGATGCCTCACCCAAATCCTTCATCGAGAATCTACCTGATAACCATATCTTTGTTGACTGCAACATCCCTACGTCATTCCCAATGAGTAGGATGTCATCAACATAAAGCACTAAGAACGTCACCGCATCCTTAACTACTTTCTTGTACACGCACGGTTCCTCCGGGTTTTTGATGAAACCAAAGTCCTTTATTGTTTCATCAAATTTCTGGTTCCAACTTCTTGATGCTATTTGAGACCATAAATTGATCTCTGAAGCTTGCATACCTTATGCTCGCTTCCCATGGATGTGAATCCCTCGGGCTGCATCATATAGATTTCTTCCTTAATGTTTCCATTAAGAAATGCAGTCTTCATATCCATTTTCCATATCTCATAGTCATACCATGCTGCTATGGCAATAAGGATTCTTATGGACTTGAACATTGCGACTGGTGAAAAAGTTTCATCATAGTCAACTCCTTGCCTTTGAGTATAATCTTTTGCTACCAATCGTGCCTTATAGGTAAAGTACCTTACCATCAGGCCCAAGTTTTCTCTTGTAAATCCATTTACACCCTATTGGAACAATTCCATCGGGAGGATCTACTAAAGACCAAACTTGGTTTGTATGCATCGAGTCTATTTCCGACTGCATAGCTTCAAGCCATAAATTAGAATCCGCATCAGAAATTGCTTCCTTGAAGTTTCTTGGATCACATCCAATGTCGGGTTCACTTTGATCCCCTTCAAGAAGAAGACCATATCGAACAGGAGGTCTAGAAGTCCTCTCGGATCTCCTAGATATAGGCGTGTCCGTTGAAGGTTCTTGAGGTGTGTGGTCGTTATTTTGTATCTCGGGTTCTTCTCGAATTTCTTCGAGTTCCATCATCTTGCCTTTCTTATCTAATAAGAACTCCTTCTCCATGAAGGTGGAATTCCTCGAAACAAACACTTTTATCTCATAAGGATGATAGAAATAATATCCGATTGAATTCTTCGGATATCCTACAAAATAACATAAGGTGGATCGACTATCCAACTTATCTCTCACTGTCTGCTTCACGTAAGCAGGACATCCCCAAATCCTTAAGTACGAATACTTAGGAGCTTTGCCATTCCATAACTCGTATGGAGTTTTATCTACTGCTTTAGTGTGGACATTGTTCAACAACAATACCGCCGTTTCAAGCGCATAGCCCCAAAACGAAGGTGGGAGCTCAGTGAAGCTCATCATAGATCGAACCATGTCCAACAAAGTTCGATTGCGACGCTCCGAGACACCATTCAGCTGAGGTGTCATAGGAGGAGTCCAATGAGAGAGAATCTCATTCTCTTTTAGATAGCTCAAAAACTCGGTACTTAAATATTCTCCACCTCGATCCGATCGAAATGCTTTAATACTTTGTTTTCTACTTCAGCCTTGAATTCTTTGAACTTTTCAAATGATTCAGACTTATATTTCATTAAATATAAATACCCGTACCTAGAATAATCATCAGTAAAGGTAATGAAGTAGGTGTGACCAAATTTAGTACCGATACTAAATGGTCCGCAAACATCTGTATGGATCAAATCCAACAGATTTTGACTACGCTCAGGCTTTCCTTTGAAAGGAGATTTAGTCATTTTTCCTTTTAGGCAGGACTCACAAGAAGGTATAGAGTTAATATCAGACATATCAAACATGCCCTCTCCCACTAGCTTGTTCATCCTCCTTGAGGAAATATGGCCTAGCCTAGCATGCCAAAGGTTTGCCGGGTTTTGACATCATTTTTCCTTTTATTTGTTGTTACCGGTTTATCAACATAATTAATTGGAACGTCTTTTAATTTTAAGTTATATAGATCGTTTTTAAATTGTCCATTTCAAATCAAACATTCATTCTTGTAAATATTGCAAATCCCATTCGCAAATTTTTAAGAAATATCTTCTCTATCAAGAATAGAAAAAGAAATAATGTTTTAATGAAATCTTGGTACAAATAAAAACATCTCTCTCAAAATATAGCTTAAAATTGTTTTTGCAAAATTAAACAAATGTTTCCCATAGCTTTTGGATTCAACTCTGGAACCATTCCCGAGCCTTAACTGGGTCTCACCCATCCTAAGCTTACGACTTCTTGTCATCATCTACAACTCATTGCAAATGTGAGATCTACATCTGGTATCCAATACCCAAGAAATAGTATTAAGTGAAACATTTATAAAATATATCCTTTGTAGTTCGTAACTACTCGATATACATTCTTTGCAGTTGCTGTTCCAGTAACCGGGTTTCTTGAAGTGATGGAAAACTTATTTAGACTTGTCCATCTTTGCATGTAACATTTGGCCTTGAGATCATGATCCTACCATTTCTCTAGCTCGGCCAACCTTTCCGAAGTTATATCAGCCGGGGCTGTTTTCGGAGGAGCATTTTCTAACACTTAGAAAATCTTTTCTGAGCTCAGGACAATCTTAACTTATGGAACCATTCCGTATAGTTTGCGCCAGAAAGTTTGTTTTGTTCGAGAATTGAAACCTGTGGATTACGAAGATTCATCATAATGATATACTGAGATGAAACAGACAATAATCGATGATTGCTTAATTAATTTACTAAGACATAAAATATGGCAAAATTTATTTTATGAATTTCACTCCCACTATTTTAACGATTTCACTACTCTCTAGTGAAAACGGGAAACTTGTTTCCTTAGTGGGAACATGGAGTCCAATTGACAAACTAAAGTCCCGAATAATATCAGCCAACCATAATTTTCAAAAGGTAGAGCCCAATTGCTTCCAAAGCAACCCCCATGTTTTTACCTCATGTCCAATAAGGGCCCAATAATATGACGCCGTTTAATATGACATGTCAAGATGACCCATCAATATTAAGTTGTAATGGACGGTCGCCATGTGGATCCCCAATAATATGAGCCAATCCCATGGGAGTTCCACCCAACTTACAACATGTGTCGATCCAATGTACAGCTTTCCGACGAACGGGCCCCCCTAATAATATGAGCCAGACCGTGCCCGCGGGTAGCATCTCATACATTGATCGTTGATGGAAGGTAGGAATATTTAAACAATATTTAAATTCCCTTTTGTTTATCTTGATATCAATTTTAAATCATATTTAAACTGAGAGATTTTTAATTTTTGAAAATTTCTCTCATCATGCAATTTATGTATGCTTGCGGGATTCATATAATTTAGTCTAAACATGCATACATCAATAATATCATATATTATTTAAGGATGATCGATCCCATTATCTAATCGACCTGTGGTTGCCAATCACGAGTCTAAGTCCAATCCTAGGTGATATGCAAGTATGCAATGCAATCCTATTACATTGAGCTTCCATTTACATTTCTTTGGTCTTTATCGTCTGATGGGTCCACCATTATCTTCAAATCTTTATCTCCCACTAAGTCTAACAAATTTACAAATTTATAAACCAAGACCACTTTTTATTACAAATGATAATTCAAATTGGGCTATAAACCAAGCCCATTAATAAAGCCCAACAATAATAAAACCAAATGTAAATAACCTAACATACACCTACAAACTTGGTCATGACAATCGATCATCCTTTTATCCAATAATTAATTCAATAATTAAATAATTGGATAACATGCAATGGAATCATATTTAAAAAGATAAAATCAAATTTTATCTTATCCTTTCATAAGATCATATCTTATCATCAATTGTACCAAAATAATTGATTTTATAAAATCTAATTTAACGGATAAAATTTATAAATTTTCCAAAAATTCAAATTTATCCAAAAATCAATTTTAAAAATTTCGGACTCGAACAATTCGATCCGATGCCTCGTGAACCAATAAAAAACAATTTTCGATCGGACCAAAAACTAAAATTTCAAAATTTAAAAATTTTAATTAAAAAATGAATTTTATTTTTCCCGGACTGCCTGGGACATTCCCGGGCAGCCCCCCTCCTCCACGTGGGATAGGGCTGCCCACGTGGAGGCGGGCAGTTTCGTCGCTGCCCTTGCGCTGCCCTGGGCAGCGACAATCGCTGCAGCGCCGTGCGCTGCCCCGGGCAGCGACGATCGCTGCCCCGATGCCCCTGTTCCGTCAAAATTTTAATTTTTAAAATTCGTTTTGTTTTCAAAAAACCGAGGCCAAATATTTTGTACAATCGATTAATTTAATCGTTTGATCTGAGAAACCTGGCTCTGATACCACTGTTGGAAAAACGTGTTCAGATCAATTAAGAATTGATACCCGGTGCAGCGGAAGTTTAAAAATTTTATTTTTATATATGGACTGATTCCATATCGTGGGTATCAAATCCTAACGATTAAAATTGTTGCAAGTAAAATAATAAACAAAGTTAAATATTTTACCTCTTCAAGCTAAGGCTTGATTATGGACTCCAACAGAATTTAATCTACTCTTGTTGTAAATCCCGGGAACCGATGACTTGCTCGATCAATCTCCGGAATTAGGTCCAAGAACAAAAAACAGAAACCCTCTGATTGATTGCACTAGAAATCAATCAGATGTTTATCGATAAAAATAAACAGATTTGATCTGTTAATTCAGAAAATGATTTTTCGGAAAAATCACAGACCGAATTTTCTCAAAAAGGAGAAGGGAATTTTCGAAAAATCCCTTAGAAATTTTATGTAGTGTTCGAAAATTGCAAGATGGAATGCTTTTGATTTTTGAACACTACTCATATATTTATAGATAATTTCTAGACTAGATTAAGTTATAATTATATTAGGACTCTAACTCCTTAGGGCCCATAATCCATAACTTAAGCCCAACAAGCCAAGCCTGTTATTACAGAAATTAATAAAAAATTCATCGTGACTCTTATTGATAAACTGATTTTACCAATGTACACAGAAACCATTTCTGCATCTTTTAAAGTCAAGATAATTTTTCTGAATCCGAATTCAGTGATTTTCAAAAATGCCCTTCCCTATGTCATTTTAGGAAATTCCACTCCCTTTTAGTTAAGAAGTCCAACTTCTCTTTCATTAAATTTAACTCTTTAAATTTAACTATCTCAACGGGGTTTAGTAATCCATTACTTGTGTGAGCCTCAATGGTTCAGGGATACAGCTAGCCGTGGGATCACAACTCCTTGTGACTCGGAACAACAATTTCCGACTTGCCCAACGAATCATGGTAAGAGCGTCTAGCAGCATCGCCCCATGATTCCCTAGGTATCACTGATAGTGCCTGCAAGAATCAGTAGATTTTGGTTAGCGTACAGTACGGTCCCTTAATCCATATATTCCGATCGAATCAACAACCATTGGTGCATCGAGAGTCGTTCGAGATTCGATAACTATGCATTACATCTTGGAGATCAAATAGTGACATCGCATGCGTTACTAGGAAAACCGAGTAAACTAAAACACATCATGTACTCTGGCCAGAGATTCGTCACACTAATATCTCCTCAGATCGCATAGGATATCCACACTCGCAAGTATGTGGTGAATCCTTGACAACAAAGCATCGACTCCTATATGTGTCGTAACTGTACCCAATCCTGACACCTGTTGACCCCAATAGAGTCGGTAAATGAGTCAAAGTATAGTACTAGCATATAGAGTCTCAATGATGTTTCAAGTAGTAAGGACTAATGGTGTACAACCAAAACCGCGGACTTTATCCACTCGATAAGTGATAACCACTTGGAAAGTCCGAATAGGGTAGTTCGATCATTCATCATATGAATATCCATTTGCATGCTTTGAACATCTCCATGTCCATTACCAATGAAACGTGGTACTTGGCATAACAAATTCTAGTCTCAATCTCGAGCGATCCTTATCCTTATTAGCGGACGGCTCAATTGACTAGGAACTCTTTAAAATATACAGTGAATATAAGATGTGTTTCATAATAGTGATCTCTCTTTATTCACTATCTCATCTTACTTAAACTATAGTATATTCAAGGTCTTTATCAAAACATCAATAGTATATCACAATATTATAATATGAAGAAAGACAAAGAAAATACCATTAATGAATGTAAATTATATTAAACAAAGATTGTTTATACATAGAGTCACAAAAGCCCTTAGCCACAAGTTGGCTAACCGGGCACCCACTCTTTCAGCATGAATATGACATGTGCAAGGCTAAGTCAAATATCTCAATGAATAGCATAAAATGTACTGGAATATGGTCATATGAATTTTGAGTGAACTCGGATCCATGAATTGTGACTCTGTGATTGCGATCATGATCATGGATATAGTGCACAATGACGCAAGGAGGTTGAGATGAAACCCAACCCGATCTTGCCCTATATTGGTAAGGGAGACCAGAATAGCTCTGGCCCCACACGAACACATGCTAAGGTAAGGAAACCGATAATGATTTGGTAAGGGAGGCAAAAACGTTTTTCAGCCCCACACGAACACATGAATATGTAGTCACAACCATCTCACTTCGTTCAAAATATATTTCTTTCCTTTATTGAATATGAGACTTAGCATGCACAGGTAGATGTAAAGTTCACGAAAATATTGACTCAATGAAAATGCAAAGGACTCGATGGTGAATCAATGGAATGGTGATTTAGGGAAGTACCAAGGGTGGGATTCTAAACCATGGTTAAAGCACTTAGGTGAATGGAGCGGTACACCCGACACATCTTATATCTCACTCAAAACTTGTCCAAAAGAGATTCTACTTGAAGTAACACTTCCCTAACCTCTTAATTTAATCCCAGTCCCGTACCCTTAATCCAAGTCTGTTTTTATCCCTAACTTAAAAGCTCAAACCCGAACAGGAATCTGGTTGCCTAAAATTCTGCCCCTCTTAAGTTTCAAGACTTAAAACTTAGGAAAAACTCAACCAAATTGAATTCCGCTCAAAAAGTCATTTCCTAACTCTCTAAGGTGTCCACCCGTCTTGACCCCTCTCCGAAATCCAGCCTCTAACCCGATTGTAATGCTACATTTTCGAGCAACAATGATTCTCCCAGAAATCTGCTCAAGACCAACATCCTAAATTCAATCCAAGCTTACCGTATTGCCCCATGATCCCTGAACCACTATCCTAGTATCAAAGACCAAAATCTAGGCTCATCAAACAACCCCTTAAAGGTCGCCAATACCCCTTGCTAATGCCCATTCCCAAGCAACCCGTGAACAACCCCTAAGTTGCTGTAAAATTCAAACATCCCCTCTACAATCTCCTATCCCATTTGGCTCATTCTAATGCTACCACATAACTGAATATCACCCGTGGCAGCCCCTACATCATCACACCATCAAGCACCATCAACAACTACACACAAAAGATTGAAACCAGTAGAGATGAATCTGCCATTTTTCCAAAAATGCTAAGCACCAACTATTTCATTCCAAAGATTTTAAAATCCATTAATCTACACGTAATATCCAACTAAAATAAAAAAAATTCCAAGGCAAGAACCATCGGTTATGAGCAGAAACAACACAGGGCACACAATCATCATTTTTTTTTACATAATAAAAAATGGGGAATGCAACAGCTATCACCAAAATGCAACACACAATAATCATATATAAAATGCGAGAAATGAACCCCAATCTTTCCTAGCTAGTACAAACAAGAATCGATGAACCCAAAAATTTCGAAATGGTGGCCGAGAGCTAGGACAAGAAGGAAGTCTGAAAAAAACCCCGAGAAACAACGAACACGAGCTTCACTTCTAGCTGGCCATGGAGAGATTTTGAAGAAAAAGATGGGGTGCTTAGTGAAGATTCGAAGGGACGGGAGTGAAGAACAGGGGAAATCGCTCTCTCTCTCGGCGTGTGTGTGTGTTGTGCGAGAAGGGTGCATGAGTTAGGTGTTTGTGTGTGTGTGCAATTTAAAAGCTAGGGTTATATCCAAACCTAGGTGAAAAGTGCTATTACATTTAAAAGTTCTATTACCAAAGTGACAACTTTAAACCTCTAAATTAGCTCGCACAAATAATACACAAGCTAGAATTTTCTAAGTTAAAATAAAGGATCGGATTCAATAGTCCGAAAATTCAAATACTAATACTCGTAGAGATTTAAAAGAAATAGCTCAAGAGAATTAAATTTAAAAGCGACTAACACCAAAAATTTAAAATAATTAAATATTATAAAATTTAAAACTGATTTAGGCAATTAAATACTGAAAATTAAAAATTATGAATATTAAAACAGGTTTAGGCACAAAACTAAAATTATGGAAATTCTAGGCGTCACACATGTTGTGGAGACCCAGGTTGCTAATATTCTCTTGGAACAATTAATCAAGTACTCAAAAGAAATTAAGAACCAAGAGCTAAAAAATTTTTTTTTTTTTAAACTTCAAGAGCCTTGCTCGATCGGGGAAAAACACCCGATCGAGCGAGCCATAAAGCCCAACTCTCGGATGGAAGCAATGTTGGCCTCGCTCGATCGGGTACTTTCTACCGATCGAGCAAGCACAAAATGCTCAAGGTTCTGTTTCCAAATCAAGGGCCTCGCTCGATCGGTGATAATCACCCGATCGAGCGGGCTCAGTTTCCAGCAATTCCAACAGAATTTCATTTGCTGTCAACACATGTTTTATCATACATTTCTCATCTAACATCAACTCATACATAGCCTATACAAAAACATAAGCTAACATGCATTCTAACATGATACAATTTGATAGAAATAGATCATCTCAAAGCCTTAAAATCAACATGATAGGCTCAAGTCTAAGAAGAATCAAGGAAATACTAAGATTCACAACATGAGTTGCAACATGCTTCTTTTCATAAACAACTCAATAGATTACATCTATACTTCATAATCCAACACTATCTAGCATTATCACTAACATAATATCTTATGAAGATGTCAACTGGAATTTCATAAACTAGAGTTCATTACAACACAAGCTAAGGTCATAGCATACAAGCCAAATCCCAACTACATATCCAATTGGTACAAATTGACAGCAACTCATATCTAAACCCGGATCACCACTCTAATCTCTCTCGATCTCAGTTCTTCACGGTCTTCCCGGACTTGTTCCAGTCCCACCCATTGTCATGCACACATACAAAAAAGACAATAGCCGGAGAGACTCCGGTGAGAATTTAATCCCAGTATAAAATAACATAAACATGCATAAACTCAAGTAAGTCAACTTGAAGCATAATACCAATCATTCAACAAATAGGACTCAAGGCAACTTAAGGCATAGTAATTCAACATGTTATTAATCAAGTTGCAAACGTTGTATTCAAGCAAGACATGCTATCAACTCTTCAAACAATCATGCAATATTTCAACTTAAACAAATAATTGAAACTCATCTATTAAAATCAAAAGCAATGCATAATTTAAAATCGGTTATCATATCGGTATCGGTTCTCGTTTTGGGATCCCTAGGAAAGAAACACATCAACCCATCCACCTACTCTCCCTTCGAGGTGATGTTGAGTGCTTATTCCCGGACTTTGGTCCACTATATTGAGCGTCAAACGAAAGGGATAACTCAATCACCTAGCCCTCAAACGTTAGGGACAACTCGATCACCTAAACTCCTCAATATAAGTCCAAACGTCCTATCATTATATCTGGGCTACTCAGCCCTCAAAACTCGAAAGAAAGTTGGCCCAATATGAATGCAACAAACTCAAACGCATCAAGTCAAGACCAACAATACGAACTAAATCAAGTAAGTAATCATATAAGCATCTATTAACAATAGAAGCACCAAGTATGTGGTTTTAGAAAGGAATACTCAATAGATTCATATTGAGTGTGCAAGCCCTTTCTTTAAAGGTTGTCTTATACCTTTCAATCTTGGTTTATAACTCTTCAACTCTTCAAAATCTGCACATACAAAGCTCAATAAAAATCTGCTCAACAATCTAGGTCTTGCAAGCTAATCTTCAAAGCAAACCTTGTCCAATTCTTTCTCGATTCGACGATGAACTTTCCAAACTCGATGTCCCCTGTTTTCAATCTGAAAACACATTATATATATTCAAAAACATCAGCAAGACACTCATGAATGTCCAGCTAACTCAAAGATATCACAAATCAACTCAATTCTTGACTCTACGACATTAACGATATAATTTCGGCAACCGTAATTCATTTCCAACCATTCTATCATTCTTATCAACTTCATATACATATTATAACAGCTGAATATCATCATATATCAACTCAATCAGAAGCATAAGATCGAATCCAACTTCTGAAAAATCATAGCACTTGCGAATGATGCTTGTTCTTCGGTTCAACTTTGATATCGTCAAATATATATCAATCCTCTTCACTAAAAACACAAATATCAGCATGTATACCAGCAATAATTCAACATATCAGAAGCATATAATCTTGAATAAAAGCTGGAATTGCATAGCAAACTCAATCGTTGTCCGTTCTTCGATTCAATTGCGATATATCAAGCTATAGAAGCTTAAAAACACCACAATATGATCAAGTATTACTTCTGCCCCATAAAATAATTTTTAAACATCATAAATCTCATCAAAACTTACATCAAATGATAGTCCTTCTCGCAAGGATTCCGGAACACTTTTCGGAATTGAATTCGGATGAACGGATCAAAAGTTATCACAATTTGAAAATCAATTCCAAAGAAGAGGATGAAGCCTCTCGATTTCTTGGGCTGAGAAAGATGATATTCTGCTGAAACATACATGATACACGTTTAAACTCATATTCAAGACAAGTGTCCAAGTCAATTTTGCATATTTGCCCTTTGGCCCCTCAAGTCTTGCTTATTTGCAAATCGGTCCTCGACAAATCTTTTTAATTCAATTTCAATCCTAAATAATTTAAGAATATTAGAATTTAAATCAAAACTCTAAATATTCCCAAATTAAATATACTCGGATTAAAATTCAATTATTTTTGGATTAATTCAATTAATCCCGGGCCTTACAATTCTCCCCCTCTAAGATCGAGTTTCGTCCTCGAAATCGTAAACAATATGTCTGCACATAAGATACTGAGATAATAGAAATACTGAATAAGAATTCACCTCAGTGAAATAACTCAGAATACACTGTTTCATAATGGATTCAACTTCTCAAATAGCTTCTTCAGTTCTACAACGACTCCACTGTTTCGATTCTGAGCTGCTTTTCTTTCTTATCAAATATTCGTATCAGCGGTTCGACATAGATCAATGTCTCATCAAACTCAATCTCATCTGACTGAAGCACATAAGAAGTCTCATTCTAATACGTTCGCAGCATAAAATACATCGCGAATATCAGAAAACAATAAAGACAATATAAGTCGATAGGCAAGATTGCCTATTTCTTCAGAAGTGTAATAAGATTCAACAATTCTCGGAGATAATATTCGTCGCTTGTCAAATCAAACCATGCTTCTAATAATAGAAATCGACAAACATACTCGGTCTCCCTGTTCAAAACACAAAGATCAGTGTCTGATATTCGTATGTTTTGCTTCTCGTTTATCAACTATCTTCATTCTCTTCTGAATAATCTTCTCAAATAATATTTGATCCGATAACTGATAGTTCTGAAATACTATTTCAATTCAGAGAATTTCTGATTTTCTTGTCATTTCACAATTCAGAACAGTATCGCTACATCTATTAGATAGTTGTTATAGGAATTACAATCTCCAAGTGGCAATACTAGTCAGCTAATACCGAATCAGGTATTAGAATTCTGAGCATCTCCTCGAATTTTAGATAGTCAACTCAGACAATCCATCGATAAGAGGATGGTCGTATGTTATCCCATATAACCAAATACTCAAACTATTTGACAATCGATGCCACAATCAATCAAATAAATCTAAAGTTTCCAACTCGACAATAGATTTTCATAATTCCTGTCATCTCATCATGTCATTAACTTCTTTTTCAGCTATCTTCTCATATCTGTAGCATATCCAAGACAACATATTCTTGCATTTGTTGAAATCTACTTTAAGCAACCACAAACTCCAAACAACCAGTAGCACAACAGTACTATACAACTCAAAATAATACTCTGACACACTAGATTTCAACATCTCTGCAATATCATCGAGTCACATCCATTCCATAATCAAATTCTTTTGGCGATCTTTCATAGCATGGAATAACATTTCTTGTATAGCTCCTAGCTATTTCATCATATTGTATAGCTTCAATTACAACATATCATGCCATCTGTAAGAACTATCAAATATTATATCACAATCTCATATCGATATAGATAGTTTCAGAATACAATTCAACGGCATTTGATCTTCTTTCGATTCTGAACTACTAATCTGTTCATAAAGCATTCAATTGATCTCGCTCAGTTTAATTCATTGACAGTCTAGGCTTTAGAACCAATAATTCTATCAATAAATTCTGTAATTGCTCAAATCAATCATCTAATCAAGGCAAAAAGATAACAATTCATCTTCGTAGCCTTATTCAATTTCTGATAATTAGTCCAAAATCTCACTGATCTGTATTTTTTTCAATTCTTGTAGTTCTGTTGGTGCCATTCTATAAGGTACTTTCAAAGTCAATAAGATACCTGGCATCAATTACATATCGAAGTCCATCGCACAGACTAGAAGTAATCTCATAATTTCATCTGGAAAATATCAGCAATTCGATAATAATTGGTAAATCAACCAATTTTGAGCTAGTTTCCAATACATCGATTGCATAATACGGAATTTTCTCTGCTCTTTTCTGCAATAATCAAATCATAGATAGAATAGATATCGAAGGAATTCGAAATATCGAACTCTTACCGTAGAATTCCCATTCTTCTATCAATTCAATTCTGAATCTCCTAACTTTCTAAATCAATCTACGACATCCCTGTACTTCGTTACCATATCTAAACCGATAATTCAGTCAAAATCTAACAAACCAAGCACAATACAATCTATCTCTCTCACATTACCTTCAAACTGTAGTATAAAAATTTCGGACAGATATCACTTCCTTAAAACTCAAGAATAAATACCACAGTAGATAATACATCAACAGGTAATGCACATAATCTAGAAATTTCGTTCAGAGATAAAATATGGATGCTCCAATATCTTCAAGCACATAAGCAAAATAATCATACAAAGAACAATTACCTGCTAAACATCATCTGATGTTTGCTTTTCCGGCTGAGTCACTTCTCTCGATGACCTTGTAATATGTGATCTTTTCAAACCACGTTGCGGACATACTCTGGCAAAATGTCCAGCTTGATAGCATATATGGAAACTCCCAAGTACACCCCTGCACTGATCATTAGGATGTCCTCCACCACATTTGTTGCAATACAAACCTGAATACTCTGAACTAATGTGCCTCTGTCCACTAGAGCTAGATGAACTATCTCCTGATTTCTTAAACTGCTTTGCTCTTGCTTTCAAAGAATCTTTCTTGCCACAACTGCTACCACCTTCCTCAAATCTGGGAAATGGTTGCTGAAACTGAGTCAATGGCTGTCGTTGAGACTGTGACACAAACAATGCTTCTCGTTGTTTCATCAGACCAGCCTCTGCTCCCTTTGCTTTATCAAGTGCATCAGCAAAGTTGTTTGGTCTACCAATATTCACCAGTGTAAATACATCTGGATTCAGTCCATTAATGAACTGATCAGCTTTAGATTCTTCGTTCTCAGCTATATGTGGAGCGAATTTCAGCAAAGTAGAGAACTTAGCAACATATTCCTCGATATTCAGATTGCCTTGCTTCAAATTGGCAAACTCTGCATTCTTATCTTTTCTGTACGACACCGGAAAGAATCGTTGATAAAATTCAGTTTTAAACACTTTCCAATTAATCATCGTACCTCGATTCTCAAGAGCCTTCTTGGTTGTAATCCATTAGCTCTTTGCAACATCTTGCAATTGATACCCAATCAGTCTAATTCTTCTATCATCTGCATAATCAAGGGAAACAAACATCATCTCAATATCCTCTAACCAACCTTCACACTCAACTGAAGTCTCAGTTCCTTTCAAAGTAGGCGGCTTGAAAGATTGAAATCTTTTCAGAAGTATCTCCATTGGTGATGCTGTAACATCACTCATATCTCTCAATGTACTGCCTTGCTCTATTCTCGAAGCTTCAGGAGTTTGTGGCACTGTCGGGGCTACATTCATCTGTTCTGGCTGAGGAACTGTCTCTGTCTATCTATTCATCATTCGACGAGGAGGCATATATGCTAATTCAAACAGATTAGTATAAAATACAATCTCATGTATAACAATTCTGTCTCAGTCCTCCTCTGATCAACACTGTTGTGCATTCTCAAAAGATCGAGTTCTGATTCATTCTCGAATAATACACGCTTCCAATCAACTCAGATAATAAGGAAAGCATGTAATTCCTGCATATGTACGTCATGCTATTCTTACCATTTGAACACAGAATTATAGCATCATATAATTTGAAAAACAGTAAAGCATGCTTGATAATTTAAATCACAAAATCATGCGATCATATAGTTCTGGAATTATAACACAATATTCGCATGTATTTCAAGTAATCACAAAAAAAATTCAATCACATGCGAATAAAGAAATCAAGCGGACTCGATCTACCCCGCTCATTCTAAATCAGTCCAGAACCTACGCTCTGATACCACCTGTTGTGGAGACCCGGTTTGCTAATCTTCTCTTGGAACAATTAATCAAGTACTCAAAAGAAATTAAGAACCAAGAGCTAAATTTTTTTTTTTAAAAAAACTTCAAGAGCCTCGCTCGATCGGGGAAAAACACCCGATCGAGGGAGCCATAAAGCCCAACTCTCGGATGGAAGCAATGTTGGCCTCGCTCGATCGGGTACATTCTACCGATCAAGCGAGCACAAAATGCTCAAGGTTCTGTTTCCAAATCAAGGGCCTCGCTCGATCGGTGATAATCACCCGATCGAGCGGGCTCAATTTCCAGCAATTCCAACATAATTTCATTTGCTGTCAACACATGTTCTATCATATATTTCTCATCTAACATCAACTCATACATAGCCCATACAAAAACATAAGCTAACATGCATTCTAACATGATACAAGTTGATAGAAATAGATAATCTCAAAGCCTTAAAATCAACATTAAAGGCTCAAGTCTAAGAAGAATCAAGGCAATACTAAGATTCACAACATGAGTTGCAACATGCTTCTTTTCATAAACAACTCAATAGATTACATCTATACTTCATAATCCAACACTATCTAGCATTATCACTAACATAATATCTTATGAAGATGTCAACTGGAATTTCATAAACTAGAGTTCATTACAACACAAGCTAAGGTCATAGCATACAAGCAAAATCCCAACTACATATCCAATTGGTACAAATTGACAGCAACTCATATCTAAACCCGGATCACCACTCTAATCTCTCTCGATCTCAGTTCTTCACGGTCTTCCCGGACTCGTTCCAGTCCCACCTATTGTCATGCACACATTCAAACAAGACAATAGCCGAAGAGACTCCGGTGAGAATTTAATCCCAGTATAAAACAACATAAACATGCATAAACTCAAGTAAGTCAAATTGAAGCATAATACCAATCATTCAACAAATAGGACTCAAGGAAACTTAAGGCATAGTAATTCAACATGTTATTAATCAAGTTGCAAACGTTGTATTCAAGCAAGACATGCTATCAACTCTTCAAACAATCATGCAATATTTCAACTTAAACAAATAATAGAAACTCATCTATTAAAATCAAAAGCAATGCATGATTTAAAATCGGTTATCATATCGGTATCGGTTCTCGTTTTGGGATCCCTAGGAAAGAAACACATCAACCCATCCACCTACTATCCCTTCGAGGTGATGTTGAGTGCTTATTCCCGGAATTTGGTCCACTATATTGAGCATCAAATGAAAGGGAAACTCAATCACCTAGCCGTCAAACGTTAGGGACAACTCGATCAACTAAACTCCTCAATATACGTCCAAATGTCCTATCATTATATCTGGGCAACTCAGCCCTCAAAACTCGAAATAAAGTTGGCCCAATATGAATGCAACAAACTCAAACGCATCAAGTCAAGACCAACAATACGAACTAAATCAATTAAGTAATCATATAAGCATCTATTAACAATAGAAGCACCAAGTATGTGGTTTTAGAAAGGAATACTCAATAGATTCATATTGAGTGTGCAAGCCCTTTCTTTAAAGGTTGTCTTATACCTTTCAATCTTGGTTTATAACTCTTCAACTCTTCAAAATCTGCACATACAAAGCTCAATAAAAATCTGCTCAACAATCTAGGTCTTGCAAGCTAATCTTCAAAGCAAACCTTGTCCAATTCTTTCTCGATTCGACGATGAACTTTCCAAACTCGATGTCCCCTGTTTTCAATCTGAAAACACATCATATATATTCAAAAACATCAGCAAGACACTCATGAATGTCCAGCTAACTCAAAGATATCACAAATCAACTCAATTCTTGACTCTACGGCATTAACGATATAATTTCGGCAACCGTAATTCATTTCCAACCATTCTATCATTCTTATCAACTTCATATACATATTATAACAGCTGAATATCATCATATATCAACTCAATCAGAAGCATAAGATCGAATCCAACTTCTGAAAAATCATAGCACTTGCGAACGATGCTTGTTCTTCGGTTCAACTTCGATATCGTCAAATATATATCAATCCTCTTCACAAAAAACACACATATCAGCATGTATACCATCAATAATTCAACATATCAGAAGCATATAATCTTGAATAAAATCTGGAATTGCATAGCAAACTCAATCGTTGTTCGTTCTTCGATTCAATTGCGATATATCAAGCTATAGAAGCTTAAAAACACCACACTATGATCAAGTATTACTTCTGCCCCATAACATAATTTTGAAACATCATAAATCTCATCAAAACTTACATCAAATGATAGCCCTTCTCGCAAGGATTCCGGAACACTTTTCAGAATTGAATTCGGATGAACGGATCAAAAGTTATCACAATTTGAAAATCAATTCCAAAGAAGAGGATGAAGCCTCTCGATTTCTTGGGCTGAGAAAGATGATATTCTGCTGAAACATACATGATACACGTTTAAACTCATATTCAAGACAAGTGTCCAAGTCAATTTTGCATATTTGCCCTTTGGCCCCTCAAGCCTTGCTTATTTGCAAATCGGTCCTCGACAAATCTTTTTAATTCAATTTCAATCCTAAATAATTTAAAAATATTAGAATTTAAATCAAAACTCTAAATATTCTCAAATTAAATATACTCGGATTAAAATTCAATTATTTTTGGATTAATTCAATTAATCCCGGGCCTTACACATGTCTTTCAAATAATATCGAAAATCAATTAATCATCTAAATTCTCATTCAATATCAAATAATCAAATAAACATGCAAGTATGTGATTTTAACGGGAACTCGAGAATCTCAAATTCGCTCGAGTATTCATTCCCTTCGAAATCAACATTAGCTCATACCTCAATTTTCTAAATCTAGAGAAGCTCAAATCCCTAGACTGCTGATTTATGCCTCTAATATCCTCAATTGTCTTCCGATCTGCGAAATATCACATAATATACAAAAGTCAACTTTGGTCAACACCAGTCAAACTTTGACCGATAAATTGTGCACTTTATCGCATTCTCACCGCTAAAAGACTTAGAATCTTAACTCAAAACTTGGATATTTGAATTCATCACGTCGAGACGATAAAAAATGGTTAACACGTCGGGAGTCGCTGGAAAATGGGGAAGACGGCGGCGCGACGGCGGCGATCCAAATGTTGTCCAAAAATTACGAAATTTGGTAGGATTGTAGAGCTTGACGAGAAAATATTAACCATCTAAGCCACGACTGGAACGGAGCTCCGACGCGGCCGGGATCGGAGAAAAACGAGGCAACTCCATCGAACCAAAAATGATTCGATGTGCCCTATATACGCCGGAAAAACTACCAAAAGCTTAGGGAAAGTTCTACACATCATCTACTATCATCTAGCAACTAAAAAACTAACCAAAACAAGCTCGAAATTGCGAAATCATACCGAAGAAGAAGGTGAACAGTAGCGGCGCGAAATCCGAATGTTCTTCGTCCATTTCCCGCCGATCCCGTCCGATCTTGGATTTCTTGGTACCAATAGACTTTCCTGATCTTGGCTACAAAGTGACTATTCTGATTTTTGATCGAAGCTATGGTGAACGGCCCGCGATGGCAAACGTGAGAGGTGCTACAGTAATGTCGAAAACTTGGGGGAAAAATTGGGAAAAATTCATAACTCTGTATTTTCTTTTCTGATGTTTCCGCGTGTGTTTTTCTATTTATAGTAATTCAATATTTTCGGGTCTCGGACTAATTTATTTGATACCCAAATGGTAAAATTAGTTCCCAATCTGATATTTTTATGATACACACACCCAACATCAATTAATACCATTTCTCAAATTATTGACTTTGACCAGTCAATTGGATTCATAATTTTCCAAATTAAATACTAAATCCAATTTAGACTTTGACCAGTCCACTCGGTAAAATATTCTTCCAAATTAAATTATTTGGCATAAATAATTATTTTTATTTCAATATGCCAAAAATACCAGATATCCAGAAATAGTCAAATTTATTGATTAGCTGACATGTGTATTTTGAAAATAAAATCTATAACCTCATTAGCAATAATAATTATTTAATCGACTCCATAATTATTTTAATTTCTAATTCATTTGGTAGATAAGTTTTGGGGCGTTACAATTCTCCCCTTCTAAGAAATGATTTCGTCCTCGAAATCGTATGCAATCAGAGCACATCAGATAAAGATCTGAAAAAATTTGTACTCAATCTCATTGCAATAAAGAGATTCGGATTATCTATCCCAAATCTTGTTCTAGCTTCCAAATAACTTCTTAGATTCTTATTTAAGTCACCATACTAAAACAACTAGAATTGACTTGTTCTAGAACTAATTCTCTTTTTGGTATGCAATCTGTATCTGTCATCGGTTATCGAATAATAAAAGTAGTTCAAAGTCTCATTCAATTCGGTCTCATCTCGCCAAAGTACAAAGCAACAAATATTGTTCCATTATTAAAGTCTGAATCAAGACTTAATACTCTGACACATCTGCCTCGCACTGTTCTGATTCTATTCGGAATCATAATCACTTTCTCTGACATCTATGACCATATCAGGTCAAATCATACTCTACAACTGAGGCATTCCGAAACATCATTTCTGAAACAAGAGAATTTTGCATTTCTTATCGTATATCGCTTCGAAAAGAGTCATCTCTAAACTCTTCTTATAATAGTTCAAATCAGAACAATCAATAAAATTATGAGTCTGGCCAACTAGTGCAAAAATCTAGCACTAGGGCTCGTGGAATATCCTCTCAAAAATATGAATTGTATGCTCTAGCTGTGTGTCTGTAACACCCGGTATTTTAAATACGTAAATCCGCATGCATAATTAGGAAATTTAATTATTTAAATTTGTGATTTATGGGTTAAATAATTATGTGAATTATTTGTGCATGATTTAATTTATTTTTAAGCATTTAACCCATAATTAGTGATTTTTATGATTTTTAGTATTTCAAGTATTTTATCGCGTAGACGGGACCGTGGACGGACGAGATGACAATTTTCTATCCAATTTATTTCATGAGCCTTTTAAAAGCCCAAAAATATTATTTTGAGTTTTATTTCCTCAAAAATTTTATTATTTAATTTTATATAATTTTAGGAGTCCGTTTTTATTCAAAATAAGCCAAAATAATGACTTTTTATTATCTTTAAAATTTTCCTAAATTAATATTTCGGGATTTTTATATATTTTTTTAAATTTTGTTATCAGATTTCTTTTCTTAATTAGATTTTTAAGTTATATATTTTATATATTAAAATCCTTATTAATATATTTAATTTCCTAATAACCTATTTTATTAAAAACTTAACCTAATCTACCCCAAACCCATCGACCCTAAGCCCTAGCCGACACCCCACTCTCCTCCATCACTCTCCATCGTTTCCAGCAGCCTCCAACTACTCCATAGCTCGGTTTTTGAAGGTCCAAGTCGGTTGTCGTCGTCCCGTCGTCCCGGAATCGTCCCACACTCAATTTTTCTCTTCGTTTTCGGTGAAAGTCATGATTTTCTTCCATGTTTTCGTACCTATCAGATATTATGTTGTGTGGATTGTGTATGCATCGAAAACTTTCAAGTTTTTCAGAAAAATGGTTCGGTTGTTTCGGTTTTATGCGCAAGGTTCCTTGTTTTCCTTTTTCATGTTCACGTTTTCGGTCCACCATGGCTGGTATGGTTGTTGGTCAGAGTCCTAGGTAGTGTGAGGAGGGTCTAGACCGAATGGCTCGAGTGGCTCGAGCCAAACGGCCCCAGGAAGTCTGCTGGTGCGGTTCGGCCTCCCTTGGTGCACAGTCTAGGGTTTCGGGAAATGGGCTTCGGGTTCGGTGGTCCAGGCTGCATGGGGCTGGGGGCTGGGGGCTGGTGCGGGTTAGGTCTGCCCAGACGTGGGCCACGTCTGGGTGGCGGCGCTCCGGCCAAGGGTGGCCGGAGCAGGCCGGCAGCAGCCACGGAGGGGCTGCTGCTCTCGGCCGCAGCCGAGATGGGGTTAGGGCTACGGGTTCTAGGTTTTCCTATGGGCTTCCGGTCGGGTCGGTGGTTCGGGTCAAGTTCATGGGTCATGGGTTAAGTTAGTGGGTCCGGGTTCGGGTTAAGTTAATTGGGCTCGGGTAATTTTTTTAATTTTAAGTTAATTATTAAATTTAAGTGTTTTATTGGGTTAATTAGCTTAATTATATTTTTGGGCTTCACTTAAGTTTACTAATGGGCTTAATTAATTTAATTATGTTGATCCACTAATTTCTATGGGCTTTAGGGCCCATGTAAATTATTGGGCCAGTCTTTGGGCTTTTGGGCCCATTGGGTCAGAATTGTGTTATTGGGCTTTAATTAATTTTAATTGGGCTTAGAATAATTTTATTGGGCTTAAGTATGTTAATGGGCCAGATTTAAGTAATTGGGCTTGAGTGTTAGAGCCAGCAGTCCGGTACAATCCATGAGAAATTGCATGTGTCCCGAATATATATTTAATTATTTTTATGCATTGAAGTTATTTTAATATTTATATGTTAGTATGAAATTAAATTAAATATATATGAAGGACACACATTTTATTTAAGTACATGCATTTATGAAATAATTTTATGTACGATTAAATGTTTAAGGTTGAGCAATAATAAAATATTTTTATGTTGGAAGTTGAAGTAGTGTGACAATTTGAGATTTGAGGGGGATTCGTCCCCATATGTGAACTATTGAAGGGCAGTTTACTGCCAATTTAAGAGGTGATTCGTCACCGCCACGTACATTGGTTTCCACGCTGATCAGTATTTAATGTATGATTTAAGGTTACACTACGGATACAACCATGCGATGTTAGAAAATAATTTGCTCAACAATATTTATGTGGTATGTTATTTAAGATAATTTAAGTTATGATATGTTATGATGTTTTTAAGCATGCACCTTCATGTATATGTTATGTATTAGTATTAAATTGATTTAAATTATTTTGAACCCTTGTTATGTTAGCATGTTGGGCCTCTAGGCTCACTACACTGGTATGGTGCAGGTGAGTTCGTAGAGGAGGATGTAGTACCCATCGGAGGCGAGGACGTATGAGCAGACTGGCAGTGATCCCCGTGACCGTGATAGATGTCTGAGTCACATTGCATGTTTTGAATATTTGTTAGCATGTTACATTTTTAAGTATTTTTTTCAGTGGTTGTGTTTTGGAATATTTCATTTAAATATTTTCAGTGCATGCAAACTTTAATCATTTTATTTATGCAGTATTTTAATTCAATATTTGACTCAGATATTTATTATATTAAAGAATACATTTTTATTTAAGTTATTTATTTATTTATTTATTTTAAATCTTTTTATTCTGTGCATATATGTATGGGCATATATGTACATATTTTATTTAGTAAGTAAATAAAAAAAAAAAAATTTCCGCATATTTATTTATTAATTATAGAGTTAGGGTCGTTTCAGTTGGTATCAGAGCACGGTCCTTGGAGGGGTCATTACTGCTATGCGAGCTCAGAAATCCACGCTACCGGTCTGTAAGTTTTAAGTGTTTATAGTATGATTTAATTCTTTGGATTTAAGTTAGCATTACTTTTAAACCACTTAGTTATGCATGGCGATTTACGTAAAGAAATATGTGGTGGTGCAGAATGCCTCCCAGACCGATGAACAGACGTGGGGGATCTCCACCTACACCTCCACCTCCACCTCCATCTCCGCAGAACCCTCTAGCAGCATTGGAGCAGGCCAATGCGAATATGATGGCAGGGATTACTGCTCTGTTAGAGCAGCAGGCTACTCGTCCTAGGTTGTCCCATGAGGAGGACGTTGCTGAGAGGTTCCAGAAGAAGGGACCGAAGGAGTTCCTTGGTACCACCGATCCTTTGGTGGCTGAGGGGTGGATTCGCTCTCTGGAGTCCATCTTTGCTTATATGGGGATCACAGACGCCGATAGGGTGAACTGTGCGACTTACATGCTGAGAGGAGATGCAGCTCTATGGTGGGAGGGTGCTGCCAGGGGAGTTCACCTTCCTACACTGTCTTGGGCGGAGTTCAGGCGTGTCTTCTACGCCAAGTATTTCACGGAGGATGTGAGGAGTCGCATGATCCGGCAGTTTATAAGTCTCCGGCAGGGGGACAAGTCTATTGTGGAGTACGTGAGCCAGTTCGAGCGGGGCTGTCATTTTGTGCCTCTGATTGCAGACAGTCCAACGGAGAAGATGAGACAGTTTGTGGAGGGACTGAGAGCGGATATTAAGCACGACGTACGTATGATGGATGTCGCTACATATGAGGCGGCAGTTAGTAGAGCACTGAGGTCAGAGGAGGTAGGAGAGAGATGCAGAGGGAGCAGTAAGGGAAGAGGCAGTTTCAGGCTGGGTATCAGCGACCATCTTCGCAGCCTCCTGCGAAGAAGCAGTTTACAGGGCCGGCTAAGGGCCCGAATCCACAGCAGAGGCCGCAGCAGCAGAGGACACAGCAGCAGAGGGGCGGGGCCCCTAATGCCATAGGTTTTCCTACTTGCCCGAAGTGTCAGAAGATGCATTCGGGACCGTGTTTGTTGGGAGCAGGGGTTTGCTATCACTGTAGGGAGCCAGGGCATCAGATAGCTAACTGCCCGAGGAAGAAGAACACTGCTGGTAGAGTGTTCGTCATGCAGGCCGAGGAGGTAGATCCAGAAACCTCCTTGATCACCGGTATATCTTACCCCTAACATTTTAATAATTTTCCTTTGGTTAAAATTTCATCTTTATTTTGGAATTGTTGTTATTTGGGTTATTTAACTGCATGTTAGAATAGGAAGCATGTTTTACTTGTGATTAGAATTAAGAATTAGTAGTGACTCGTTGGGGAAAATTTGGTAGTGGTATGAAATTGTTGGGAATTTTCTGCGTGCAGGGAGAATTCTAGTTGGAGGCAACTCCACGTTTGCGTTGCTAGATTCAGGAGCTACGCATTCGTTTATCTCCCTGGAGTTTATCAGGCGGGTAGGCATCACACCTGAGATTATTGACAGTGGGTATGATGTTACTATGCCGTCAGGGCAGATTATTTCTACCTCGAAGGTTATTCGAGGACTGGAGTTGGAGCTGCAGGGACACTCCGTTCGAGCAGATGTGGTGGTTTTGCCATTGAGTGGTTTTGATTTGATTTTGGGTATGGACTGGTTGACAGTCAATGGAGCTTTGATTGATTTTCGTCAAAGATCAGTGTCAGTGAGACCTACAGTAGGCGACCCGTTCACTTTTCATGCATCTCAGAGCAGTGATATTCCTCAGGTGATATCTCTTATTCAGGCGAGGAAGTTGTTGAGACGGGGTTGCCAGGGGTTTCTAGCGAGCATCGTCACGACTTCAGAGCCATCTAGCAGATCATTATCAGAGATAGAGGTGGTTCGTGACTTTTCGGATGTCTTTTCGGAGGATGTTGCAGGAATTCCACCAGTGAGAGATGTGAAGTTCGGCATCGACTTGGTGCCAGACACCGTGCCTATCTCTAAGGCACCGTACAGACTTGCTCCTACCGAGATGAAAGAGTTGAAGGAGCAGATTCAGGAGTTGTTAGAGAAAGGCTTTGTTCGTCCTAGATTTTCTCCGTGGGGAGCTCCGGTGTTATTTGTGAAGAAGAAGGATGGCAGTATGAGACTGTGCATCGATTACCGAGAGCTCAACAGGGTCACAGTGAAGAACAAGTATCCACTGCCGAGGATAGAGGATTTATTTGACCAGTTGCAGGGAGCTTCGGTGTTCTCCAAGATCGACCTGCGATCTGGTTATCATCAGTTGCGTGTTAGAGATGCAGATGTGTCTAAGACTGCTTTTAGGACACGATATGGGCATTACGAGTTCTTAGTGATGCCATTTGGGATGACCAATGCTCCAGCGGTTTTCATGGATCTCATGAACCGAGTCTTTCAGCCGTATCTAGATCAGTTCATCATAGTCTTCATTGATGATATCTTGATCTATTCTAGGAGCATCGAGGAGCATAGACATCATCTTCAGGCAGCCTTTCAGACTTTGAGGGAGCATCGTTTGTATGCCAAGTTCAGCAAGTGCGAGTTTTGGCTTGAGCAGGTGGCATTTCTTGGCCATATTATTTCGCGAGATGGGATTGCAGTTGATCAGTCGAAGGTTGAGGCAGTGCAGAATTGGGGTATTCCGAAGAATGCTTCGGAGATTCGCAGTTTCTTGGGTTTGGCAGGATATTATAGGAAGTTCATCAAGGGTTTTTCCTCTATTGCAGTACCCTTGACTTCCTTAACCAAGAAAAATGCGAAGTTTATCTGGAGTTCAGACTGTCAGAGGAGCTTCGATCAGCTGAAGGAAGCACTCACGACTGCACCGGTGTTAGCAGTGACAGTACCATACGAGGAGTTAGTGGTGTACACCGATGCGTCTAAGCTGGGTTTAGGCGCAGTACTTATGTAGTGTGGCAAGGTTATTGCGTATGCGTCGAGGCAGCTGAAGGTTCATGAGCAGAATTACCCGACGCATGACTTGGAGTTAGCAGCAGTGGTTTTCGCTTTGAAAATCTGGAGGCACTATCTGTATGGAGAGAAGTGCAAGATTTTCACAGACCACAAGAGTCTCAAGTAATTCTTCACACAGAAGGAGTTGAACATGAGACAGCGCCGATGGTTGGAGTTGGTGAAAGATTATGACTGTGACATTAGCTACCATCCGGGTAAAACTAATGTAGTAGCAGATGCTTTGAGTCGGAAGTCGTCAGTGGTCTCATGTTTGACCGTACAGTTACCACTACGGAGCGAGATTCAAAGATTTGACTTGGAGTGTTATCCGAGTGGTCATGCACCGAGCTTGTCAGTGTTGACGATGCAGTTAGTTCTGCGAGATCGGATTAGGGATGGACATTGGTGAGCGGATTTTACTGGGTCCTGAGATTGTGCAGCAGACAACTGACATTGTGACTCAGATTCGAGATCGGATGAGGACTGCTCAGAGTCGTCAGAAGAGTTATGCAGATGCCAGACGACGAGATTTGGAGTTCGCTGTAGGTGATCACGTATTCCTGAAGGTGTCACCTATGAAGGGAGTAGTGCGTTTTGGCCGGAGAGGCAAGCTTAATCCGAGGTATATAGGGCCATTCGAGATCTTGGAGAGAATTGGCACGTTGGCCTACCGTTTAGCTCTACCACCTAGGCTAGCGGCAGTGCACAACGTTTTCCATGTATCCATGCTTCGGAGATATGTCTCTAACCCGTCGCATGTGTTGGATTTCGAGCCCTTGCAGTTGCCACCAGATCTAGTGTATGAGGAGAGGCCAGTGCGGATCTTGGCTAGGGAGGAGCGGAGGCTTAGGACGCGGGTCGTACCGATGGTCAGAGTCCAGTGGCTGAATCACTCAGAGGAGGAAGCTACTTGGGAGACCGAGGCAGAAATGAGGACTCGCTACCTGGAGTTGTTCGGGTAAGTACTTTAAATTTCGAGGACGAAATTCAATTTAAGGGGGGGGGGGGGGGAGAATTGTAACACCCGGTATTTTAAATACGTAAATCCGCATGCATAATTAGGGAATTTAATTATTTAAATTTGTGATTTATGGGTTAAATAATTATGTGAATTATTTGTGCATGATTTAATTTATTTTTAAGCATTTAACCCATAATTAGTGATTTTTTTTATTTTTAGTATTTTAAGTATTTTATCGCGTAGACGGGACCGTGGACGGACGAGATGACAATTTTCTATCCAATTTATTTCATGAGCCTTTTAAAAGCCCAAAAATATTATTTTGAGTTTTATTTCCTCAAAAATTTTAGTATTTAATTTTATATAATTTTAGGAGTCCGTTTTTATTCAAAATAAGCCAAAATAATGACTTTTTATTATCTTTAAAATTTCCCTAAATTAATATTTCGGGATTTTTATATATTTTTTTAAATTTTGTTATCAGATTTCTTTTCTTAATTAGATTTTTAAGTTATATATTTTATATATTAAAATCCTTATTAATATATTTAATTTCCTAAAAACCTATTTTATTAAAAACTTAACCTAATCTACCCCAAACCCATCGACCCTAAGCCCCAGCCGACACCCCACTCTCCTCCATCACTCTCCATCGTTTCCAGCAGCCTCCAACTACTCCATAGCTCGGTTTTTGAAGGTCCAAGTCGGTTGTCGTCGTCCCGTCGTCCCGGAATTGTCCCACACTCAATTTTTCTCTTCGTTTTCGGTGAAAGGCATGATTTTCTTCAATTTTTTCGTACCTATCAGATATTATGTTGTGTTGATTGTGTATGCATCGAAAACTTTCAAGTTTTTCAGAAAAATGGTTCGGTTGTTTCGGTTTTATGCGCAAGGTTCCTTGTTTTCCTTTTTCATGTTCACGTTTTCGGTCCACCATGGCTGGTATGGCTGCTGGTCAGAGTCCTAGGTAGTGTGAGGAGGGTCTGGACCGAATGGCTCGAGTGGCTCGAGCCAAACGGCCCCAGGAAGTCTGCTGGTGCGGTTCGGCCTCCCTTGGTGCACAGTCTAGGGTTTCGGGAAATGGGCTTCGGGTTCGGTGGTCCAGGCTGCATGGGGCTGGTTCGGGTTAGGTCCGCCCAGACTTGGGCCACGTCTGGGCGGCGGCGCTCCGGCCATGGGTGGCCGGAGCAGGCCGGCAGCAGCCACGGAGGGGCTGCTGCTCTCGGCCGCAGCCGAGATGGGGTTAGGGCTACGGGTTCTAGGTTTTCCTATGGGCTTCCGGGTCGGGTCGGTGGTCCGGGTCAAGTTCATGGGTCATGGGTTAAGTTAGTGGGTCCGGGTCCGGGTTAAGTTAATTGGGCTCGGGTAATTTTTTTAATTTTAAGTTAATTATTAAATTTAAGTGTTTTATTGGGTTAATTAGCTTAATTATATTTTTGGGCTTCACTTAAGTTTACTAATGGGCTTAATTAATTTAATTATGTTGATCCACTAATTTCTATGGGCTTTAGGGCCCATGGAAATTATTGGGCCAGTCTTTGGGCTTTTGGGCCCATTGGGTCAGAATTGTGTTATTGGGCTTTAATTAATTTTAATTGGGCTTAGAATAATTTTATTGGGCTTAAATATGTTAATGGGCCAGATTTAAGTAATTGGGCTTGAGTGTTAGAGCCAGCAGTCCGGTACAATCCATGAGAAATTGCATGTGTCCTGAATATATATTTAATTATTTTTATACATTGAAGTTATTTTAATATTTATATGTTAGTATGAAATTAAATTAAATATATATGAAGGACACACATTTTATTTAAGTACATGCATTCATGAAATAATTTTATGTACGATTAAATGTTTAAGGTTGAGCAATAATAAAATATTTTTATGTTGGAAGTTGAAGTAGTGTGACAATTTGAGATTTGAGGGGGATTCGTCCCCAAATGTGAACTATTGAAGGGCAGTTTACTGCCAATTTAAGAGGTGATTCGTCACCGCCACGTACGTTGGTTTCCACGCTGATCAGTATTTAATGTATGATTTAAGGTTACACTACGGATACAACCATGCGATGTTAGAAAATAATTTGCTCAACAATATTTATGTGGTATGTTATTTAAGATAATTTAAGTTATGATATGTTATGATGTTTTTAAGCATGCACTTTCATGTATATGTTATGTATTAGTATTAAATTGATTTAAATTATTTTGAACCCTTGTTATGTTAGCATGTTGGGCCTCTAGGCTCACTACACTGGTATGGTGCAGGTGAGTTCGTAGAGGAGGATGTAGTACCCACCGGAGGCGAGGACGTATGAGCAGACTGACAGTGATCCCCGTGACCGTGATAGATGTCTGAGTCACATTGCATGTTTTGAATATTTGTTAGCATGTTACATTTTTAAGTATTTTTTTCAGTGGTTGTGTTTTGGAATATTTCATTTAAATATTTTCAGTGCATGCAAACTTTAATCATTTTATTTATGCAGTATTTTAATTCAATATTTGACTCAGATATTTATTTTATTAAAGAATACATTTTTATTTAAGTTATTTATTTATTTATTTATTTTAAATCTTTTTATTCTGTGCATATATGTATGGGCATATATGTACATATTTTATTTAGTAAGTAAATAAAAAAAAAAACTTCCGCATATTTATTTATTAATTATATAGTTAGGGTCGTTTCAGTGTCGGTCTGAAAATAATATACTGTACTCTAATGAGACGAGGAAAAAGAGTTTCTTGAATATTTAACTCTGACTTAAATTCAGTCATCAGATCTTATATGTATGTCAGTTGATAATGGATCAACCAAGAATGATTCGAAATCCTCTAACAAGTAAACAATTCAATCTTCAATCAGTCAATCTCAATCTAAACCCAATACACAGTTTAGAATTCAAAGGAAACTTATGTCAATCAGATAATTCCTAACATCTAAAACTCATCTACTGACTCAATCTCAACCAAATCGACATTCATCCAATGTCTTTAAGTCAAATTCGATCAATCAAACATTTCGCACAATCTCAAAATTCAATATCAGAAAATTATTTCTTCGCTGTCATTTCATAAGATCACATAATCATCTGCGAGTCACAATCTGTTCTCGCAATCATGGGACAATCACAATCAAAATTTCAAAAATTATCATCGAAGTCTTCCAACATAAATCAAATAATTAATCAAATAGGTCAAAAGTCAATGCCAAAATCTCTTATCTGATCAAAAATCGAAAACAACCTCGGATTAATATTATCAATTGGAAGAACAATACTCAGGTATTCATCTGACTGCTCTGGAACTTATTCAGTACCAGTTTCACTAAAGTATCTTCTTCTTATTCACTCTTTATGTTTCCCAGTTTTAGCAATTCACTCAATCGAGTTCGAATGCCACAAACGAGATTAAAAAATCTCCACTAACACTGAAACTCAATCTCTATAAGTTACGAGCCAACAAAATCGTATATACTGAAGATATACTTCAAATCATCATTGACTCTCAGAGTCAGAATCAAATTAATATCAATGAAAGTCGCTCAAATCATGATTATCAAATCGAGTGAATTCTGAACAACAATCTCTGCTAAGTGAAAACAACTCACTTGAATTTTTCAATTAAGGGAGAGTGAATCAAATCAGGGCTCCATGAACAAGGAATGCGAGCCAATCTATCAATAATAATCAAATCACATGATCACCCGTCAACGGGTACGACATCATGCCCAATATCAAGACAAACCAAATCATGGTTGCCAACGTGGCCTCACTCACGAGGAATCCACATGCAGTCATTGATTAGGACTCAGTCCTAAGGCATATTCGAATGTCGCAATTAAAAGATTCTAGATAACTCAGGAATCAAATAATCAAAACTCTCTCGAATCAATATCAATGTCCAGAAAGAAAATTTAAGTTCTCAAGAATTACGAATTTCTGAAATTCAAACTCAAAATTTCAATCGACGCCGAATGGCAATAATTATCAAAGTCAAAGTCATGTGAATCAAGGATGCATAACTAAAATAGGATTCAAGAATCTTCAGATTAATCGAAGGAAGGCTCAATTGTAACTGAATTCGGTGTCATCCCAAAAATACTAATTTCAATCTCTTATTCAAAAGGAATTGAGTTTCTCCTCAACATTTCTCAAATTCATATCTTTCCGAAATATCAATCACAATAACTCCTCAAACCAATTCAATACTAGAAATTCATACAAATTCTCTTAAGACCCAATAAAAACATCATTCTCGAAAGAATAATATTGGATACATCAATAAAATATCGATATCGTCGATTGGGACCTAATCAAATTCTCAAAATATTCTATTAATTTTACTTATCCCCAAAAGTTAAGCACATGAGTGTTGACATTCTGAAAATAACTAGCATCATTCAAAAGTATCGCATACTTAGACCAATTTCCAATAGTTCAATCTATTATCAAAATCTAATCATCTTAGATCCAAGTAATCTGATCGATCTGTTCATTCATATATCAATCTCATAATGCTATAAACATAAAAATCAACTCAAAAGACATAATCAACAAATGTACTTACTGAGTACATCTAAATCTTAATTCACTTCTACCCAATCTCGTGATATCAAACAAAATTCAAGCTTATCATCTCTGATAAATCGAATCATCTACTCAGAATGGGTGTTTTAAAACATCTAGTTTTGATCTCAGAGTATTATACCACACTCTCTCAAAACTCACACCACATTCTTCACATCAATAATTCAAGGTCAAAAGAATATTTACCTCGATCATTCTAAGCCACAAAAAACTTTGAGTGGTTTAAATTCAATCTCCTCAAGAACATACATCATCTTTATCATGTCAATATCATGACATCTTTAGCCAATCTCATCAAATCTTGATTTGGCCTATCTTTATCTATCTCATACAAAATCCTGCAGTAAATCTCATGCAGACATCCCAAAATATCATATGCATTAATTAATCAATCAAAATAGACATCATCTAATCATATTCTAGATCATCTCATCTATCATCATTTCTGATTTGCTAGTTGTCTCAATCATATCGGCTTAACCAATTATTATCTCAAATAATCACATAAATCAAAATATCATAATCGTCAACTCCGTTTCGATCATCCTCCTATCATCATACTCATGTAATCGCATGAGTGTTCAAATTCTCCATCTCGAATCGGTTCTGATTCTTTTCTAAAAAAATACATGCTTTAAAATCAATTCACACAATCATAGAGGCATATAATTCTGAATCAGTAAAGCATGCTCGCATGTAATTAAGGTAATCAAACACTGAAATCAATCACATGCGAAAGAAATAAATTCATGCGGACTCGATCTACCCCACTCACTCAGTTCTATTTCCATCCAAGAATCTTATCGCTCTGATACCACTTAAAGTGAGGACCTCGGTTCTAATCATCTAATCAAATATAAATCATACAATAAACAACAATAAAACAAGAATTTTTTTTATACAACAAATTCTAAAAGTTATTCAACTTGTAAACCGACGCCTCATGTCTATCGTTCGATCCCAAGCTAACCATGCCGACTCTGACTAGATCCTGCCCCACCTGTTGTCAAGTACACATACAAAACAAGAAAACAACCGGATAACTCTTGTGAGAATAAAATCCCAGTACAAATGACGTAAACATGCAATATCAATACATATATCCAAATCATGACATAACATATATGTTCTTAAATAATAATGCAAGATGAAATGCATGTCTTTAAATTCGGGATTATCAAATCGGATAATCAAAAGGTAATTCGGTTCTTCAATTCTTCGGTTGGGATCCCGAGGATAAAATATCACAACAATCACACCGACTTTCCCTTTTGAGGTAGATGATGTATACTTCAATCCTCTAGAATCTGGAGCATTCAATAGAGAGTTGATTGACCATTGTAGTAAATCGCCTACCAGTGCCACTCGACTATAATCCCCAGAACGTCTAATTCAAATCTGAGGAACTCAGCCCTCTCAAAAATCAAGGAATCAAGCTCAATATGAATGCATATGACACAAATGCAATTAAATCAAATTAAAATAACAAATCTCTTCATTCAGACATCAAAATATCGTCGATTTCATCTCATTCAATTTATATATTCAAACTCATGAATATAATATTGAAAATCATTGAAGCAATTCAAATAAGAAACCTCATGCATTTTAAATCGAATATATGCATCACTTACTTCAAACAATTTCATATAGACATAATCATGTCTTTCAAATAATATCGAAAATAAATTAATCATCTAAATTCTCATTCAATATAAAGTAATCAAATAAACATGCAAGTATGTGATTTTAACGGGAACTCGAGAATCTCAAATTCGCTCGAGTATTCATTCCCTTCGAAATCAACATCAGCTCATACCTCAATTTTCCAAATTTGGAAAATCTTAAATCCCTAGACTGCTGATTTCTGCCTCTAATATCCTTAATTGTCTTCCGCTAATCACATAATATACAAAAGTCAACTTTGGTCAATACCAGTCAAACTTTGACCGATAAATTGTGCACTCTATCGCGTTCACACCATTAAACGACTTTGAATCTTAACTCAAAACTTGGATATTTGAATTTGTAGTAGCCCGTGCCCTAATTGAGTAATTAAAGGATTAATGCTAATTAATTGAATTGGGTATTGGACGGATCGGAAGCTCCGAAGGCACGATCGGAAGCTTCGAACGGGATCGGAAGCTCCGATGAGCGATCGGAGGCACCGATGTTATTACGTCAGGCATGACGTGTGGTTGGATCGGAAGCTCCGATCAGGACCGGAGGCTCCGATCACCCCTATCCGGAGTCAACAAGTGATATTTTGACACGTGGCAGATCAGGATCTTTGGAAGCTCCGATGGCAGGATCGGACGTTCCGATCTGGGTTCGGACGTTCCGATCAAGGATCGGAAGTTCCGATCGTTGTCTATAAATAGAAGGCCGAGACTTCACTTTCATTTGCCAATTCCGAGTTCTCCTTTCCTTTCTAGTCCTTTTGGAGCTGTTCTAGTCTTCTTAGGCTTGGTCCGGAGGTCGGAGAGGCATTCGGTAGTCGTAGCGGAGTTGTGCCCAAGTTCTGGAGGCATCGACATCAAAGGGCTAACGACGGACGAAGATATAGCTTTTGCTTCCTATAAATATTTAGGAGTATGCAATAGCTTAGTTAAGGCTTTTAGAGCACTTTGATGATAGTAGTATCATTTGGCAGTGTAGAGCAGACTATAGGCATGGACCTAGAGTTGGTAGAGCTTGCACTGTATTGAGGTACGAAAGTACTGTTCGAGATATCCTGACTGAGTATGCATGTATGACTGCATGATTTATATGCCATGATATTATGCTGCATTCATTTGCATCTTGCTGTATCTCCTTCGAGATGTCTGTAGTAGGGTTGTACCCTATCCTGTTAGTGGATGGACTTCCATCGATTTGGGTCCGGCATTTCCACGGTTATCTCGGTATGGGAGCCACCTCCTGAAGCGACGGCACAGCGTGCTACATACCAGGGCCCGGTCTGTCTCTGTTATCTGATCCTTGACCTCAAGTCTATAGGGAGTTTAATTTGCATGCATGTATACTCATACTCTCGTGCTGAGCGTTTTATGCTCACGTCTCATACTCTGTATTTTCTGGACACCCTATTCCATGGGGCAGGTTTGCGATTGGACGAGGAGGGTGGATCCAGGAGGGGCTAGTCAGCGGTTGGCCGGCTGGAGCTTCGCTTAGGTTTTATTACTGTTGTTTAGGTTTATACAGCTATTCGATTTGGTTGTATATTATTGGATAATTACAGATTCCTTTACTTGGGATTGTATAATGTTATTTGGATTCCGCAGTTTTATTCTGATATCTATTTAATTAAGTTAATTGCATGCATAAGTTCTGTTTAGTAGGTGATCCGGGTAAGGGTCACTACATTTATGGTATCAGAGCATGCAAAAGATTTCTTGGGATTTAGTCTCATCTTGAGGTATTTTTGTAGATGTCAAATCGTGACGATCAGAGTTCTCATGGTAGTGTTGGTGGGCGTTGGGGTGATGCCGACCGGGAGCCTCGTCGAGAACGGCGTCATCGTCACCATGACGACGAGCGTTTCACTGTGCGTCGATTCTTAGCTATGGGTCCTAAGCCCTTAGTTGGAGGTGAGTCTCCGGAGGATGCGGAGAACTGGTTAGACCGCATGGAGACGACTTTTCAGACTTTCCAATGCACCGATGAGCAGAAGGTGGAGACCCTTGGCTATCTTCTGGATGGGCGTGCGCGCATGTGGTGGAGGTTTACTTCTACACCTTTTGTTGCGGCGAGAGGAGTGGCCACCTGGGCCGAGTTTCGCACAGCTTTCCAAAAGCGATATTTTCCTCCTGCACTCCGTCAGTCGAAAGCAGGCGAGCTACTGAGTCTGCGACAGGGAGCCATGTCTATCGATGAGTATCAGCAGAGGTTCTTTGATCTGCTATCCTATTGCCCCGAGATTGCTGATAGCTCAGAGATGAAGTATAATATGTTTCTTCAGGGCCTTAACCCTGAGATCCATGACCGTGTGGCGGTTGGTGACGACATGTCCTACGAGGGTTTGGTGAGCCATTGTCATCAGGCAGAGGACAGCATTCGGCGGAACAGGTCTTTCCCTCAGTCGAGGCCTGCTAGTTCATTGGGTCCCCGTGCCCAAACTTTCAAGAAGTCTGGATCTTCTTCTTCCTCTGGTTCTGGGGGTGTTGTCCGTTTCGGTAAGAAGGACAAGTGTGATCACTGTGGGAAGAACCATCCATCCGACAAGTGCCGCAGGGCTTCTGGAGCTTGTTTCCGTTGTGAAGAGACTGGTCATATCCGGAGGGATTGTCCACAGTCTGGGGGAGGCGGTTCTGGTTCTGGTTCAGGATCGGGTTCTCAGGCTACCGTACAGCAGAGGTCGCAGGGACAGTCTGCTGGGAGTTCTCATTTGAGGCCACGAGCTTCTGGCCAGGTGTTTGCCCTGAGACATGATTAGGCTGTGGAGGAGAATGAGAAAGTCATCGCAGGTACATTTATGCTTTATGGTATACCTGCTCTTGTACTTATTGACACTGGTGCATCTCATTCCTTCATTTCTGCACGTTTTGTTAAGAGGCATAAGTTACCATGCATTGCACTAGACGTAGTGATGTCTGTTTCTACTCCGACGAGCCAATCTGCTTTGGCTAAGCGTCTAGTGATGGGTTGTCCTTTAGAGTTCGAAGGGAACATTCTGTTAGCAAATCTCATGGTCCTGGCGATGGACGACTTTGATTGCATTCTGGGAATAGATGTGTTGAGTGCCTATCGAGCTTCAGTGGACTGCTATCAGAGATTAGTACGCTTTCATCCGGAAGGGAGTGAGAGTTGGTTTTTCTATGGTGAGGAGCGCGACCCCCGATGCCTTTGGTATCAGCTTTGAGAGCTTGTCGAGCTCTAGAGTCTGGCGGGGAAGGCTACCTTATCTATGCAGTTGATTTGTCCGCTGAGAGTATTGGGATAGAGAGCATTCCTGTTGTGGATGAATTTCCAGATGTGTTTCCTGATGAGATTCCGGGCTTTCCTCCTGCTAGGGAAGTCGAGTTTTGCATAGAGTTGATGCCGAGTACTTCGCCTATTTCTAGAGCACCTTATCGTCTGGCTCCGTCAGAGATGCGTGAGTTAAAGAATCAGCTACAGGATCTTTTGGACAAGGGGTACATTCGTCCTAGTGTATCTCCTTGGGGAGCTCCTGTTCTCTTCGTGAAGAAGAAGGATGGGTCGATGCGGCTATGCATTGACTATCGGCAGCTGAATCGAATGACTGTGAAGAACAAGTATCCGTTGCCTCGTGTTGATGACTTGTTTGACCAGCTGCAGGGCACATCAATTTACTCCAAGATTGACTTGAGATCTGGGTATCATCAGTTGAGAGTCCGTGATCAGGACGTAGCCAAGATTGCATTCCGTACTCGCTATGGGCATTACGAGTTTCTAGTGATGCCATTTGGTTTGACTAATGCGCCGGCTATATTCATGGATCTGATGAACCGTGTCTTCAGGGAGTACTTGGACAAGTTTGTCGTGGTCTTCATTGACGACATCTTGGTGTATTCGCGTAATACGGAAGAGCATGTTTCTCACTTGCGGTTGGTACTGCAGACTCTTCGAGATGAGCAATTGTACGCCAAGCTGAGCAAGTGTGAGTTCTGGATGGATAGAGTGGTTTTTCTTGGCCATATCATATCCAGGGAGGGGATTTCTGTTGATCCAAGCAAGATTGAAGCGGTACTTAATTGGTCGCGTCCGACGACAGTTGCTGAGATCCGTAGTTTTCTGGGTCTAGCAGGGTATTATCGTCGCTTCATTCTGAACTTCTCTCAGTTAGCTCGATCGTTGACGCAGCTTACCCGCAAGGGTGTGGATTTCGAGTGGTCCTCCGAGTGCGAGGAGAATTTCCGTGAGCTTCGACGACGGTTGACTTCTGCGCCGGTGTTGGCTTTACCGTCAGGATCTGGAGGGTATGTAGTTTACATGGATGCTTCTCTTCAGGGGTTAGGCTGTGTCCTGACTCAGAATGGGCATGTGATCGCATACGCTTCTAGACAGCTGAAGCTTCACGAGGACAACTACCCAGTCCATGATTTGGAATTGGCAGCCATTGTGTTCGCTTTGAAGATCTGGCGTCATTATCTTTATGGCGAGAAATTTGAGATCTTCACCAACCATAAGAGTCTCAAGTATTTGTTCACTCAGGCAGAATTGAACATGAGACAGAGACGTTGGATGGACTTGCTTAAGGACTATGATTGCGAGATTAAGTACCATCCGGGAGCTGCTAATCTCACCGCTGATGCTTTGAGTCGCAAGGTACGACTATCCGCACTTCAGACTTGTTCGATGTCTAGTGCGATCAGTGACTGTTGTACTTCAGGTTTTACCTTCAAGCATAAGAAAGGTATGCAGAGTATCCAGATGTTTGCGATATTATCTGAGCCAACCTTGTATTCGCGGATCCGAGATGCTCAGATGTCTGATTCAAAGACCCAGCGTTTAGCTCGTCTAGCTAACGAGGGTAGCTCGTCTGGATTTCATTATCAGTCAGATGGCTTTTTGTGTTTGTCTGGTAGGCTTGTGATTCCGCAGGATGAAGAGTTGCGAGAGGAGATTTTGTCTCAGGCGCATCGCACTAAGTTGAGTATTCATCCTGGGAGCAGCAAGATGTACAAGGATCTACGTACTCGTTTCTGGTGGAAGGGAATGAAACGCAGTGTTTATCAGTTTGTTTCGAGATGTTTGGTGTGTCAACAGGCCAAGGCAAAGCACCGACGACCTGGAGGATTGCTTCATAGTCTGCCTATTCCTGAATGGAAATGGGAGTTTATCACTATGGACTTTGTGACCCATTTGCCGGTATCCCCGAGGAACTGTGATGCTATCTGGGTGGTGGTGGACCGACTCACCAAGTCAGCGCATTTCATTGCCTATAGCCGAGAGTACTCTGTGGATCGCATGGCACGGATGTACATTCAGGAGATCGTCCGACTTCATGGAGTGCCTGTGAGCATTGTCAGTGATCGGGACCCCAGGTTTACTTCTAGATTCTGGGGGAGTGTTCAGCATGCGATGGGTACTACTCTCAGTTTGAGTACAGCCTATCATCCGGAGACTGATGGTCAGTCAGAGCGCACTATCCGTACCCTTGAGGATATGCTTAGAGCGTGCGTCATGGATTTTGGTTCAACCTGGCAGGATCATTTACCGTTGATCGAGTTTGCTTACAACAACAACTATCATACTAGTATTGGGATGGCTCCTTTTGAGGCGTTGTATGGGCGACGTTGCCGTACTCCACTCTTCTGGGAAGAAGTGGGGGAGAGACAGGCTGAGGGACCGGAGTTTATCCAACAGGCGATAGACATTGTTGATCAGATCAAGAAACGGATTAAGACTGCACAGGATCGTCAGGCCAGCTATGCTAATATCAAGCGTAGGCCTTTGCAGTTCGAGGTCGGGGAGAAAGTGTTTCTGAGAGTGTCACCTTTCCGCAAGATTCTCAGATTTGGCCTTAAGGGCAAGTTGTCTCCCAGATTTATCGGTCCGTTTGAGATCTTGGAGAGTATTGGCGATTTGGCTTATCGACTAGCTTTGCCACCGCATCTATCCAGCATTCACGACGTGTTCCACGTATCTCTGTTGCGACGGTATGTGGCGGATGAATCTCATATTCTGCAGCGATCTGAGGTTCAGGTAGACAAGGATTTGACTTATGTTGAGAAACCTCTTCGCATCCTTGATTATAAGGATAAGTTTTACGGAACAAAGTCATTCCTTTGGTTTTAGTTCAGTGGCAGCGCCGAGGCACTGAGGAAGCTACTTGGGAGCTTGAGGACAGGATGCGTAAAGACTATCCTGAGTTGTTTTGATTTCATTCTTTAAGATGTATTCAGTTGCAAACTCTGTAAACGTTTGATTTGAATAAAGAATGTTTTTGATTTCTGTATTTTACATTCGGTACTTAAGATCTGTTTTCGAGGACGAAATATATTAAGTGGGGGAGAATGTAGTAGCCCGTGCCCTAATTGAGTAATTAAAGGATTAATGCTAATTAATTGAATTGGGTATTGGACGGATCGGAAGCTCCGAAGGCACGATCGGAAGCTCCGAACGGGATCGAAAGCTCCGATGAGCGATCGGAGGCACCGATGTTATTACGTCAGGCATGACGTGTGGTTGGATCGGAAGCTCCGATCAGGACCGGAGGCTCCGATCACCCCTACCCGGAGTCAACAAGTGATATTTTGACACGTGGCAGATCAGGATCTTCGGAAGCTCCGATGGCAGGATCGGACGTTCCGATCGGGGTTCGGACGTTCCGATCAAGGATCGGAAGTTCCGATCGTTGTCTATAAATAGAAGGCCGAGACTTCACTTTCATTTGCCAATTCCGAGTTCTCCTTTCCTTTCTAGTCCTTTTGGAGCTGTTCTAGTCTTCTTAGGCTTGGTCCGGAGGTCGGAGAGGCGTTCGGTAGTCGTAGCGGAGTTGTGCCCAAGTTCTGGAGGCATCGACATCAAAGGGCTAACGACGGACGAAGGTATAGCTTTTGCTTCCTATAAATATTTAGGAGTATGCAATAGCTTAGTTAAGGCTTTTAGAGCACTTTGATGATAGTAGTATCATTTGGCAGTGTAGAGCAGACTATAGGCGTGGACCTAGAGTTGGTAGAGCTTGCACTGTATTGAGGTACGAAAGTACTGTTCGAGATATCCTGACTGAGTATGCATGTATGACTGCATGATTTATATGCCAGGATATTATGCTGCATTCATTTGCATCTTGCTGTATCTCTTTCGAGATGTCTGTAGTAGGGTTGTACCCTATCCTGTTAGTGGATGGACTTCCATCGATTTGGGTCCGGCGTTTCCACGGTTATCTCGGTATGGGAGCCACCTCCTGAAGCGACGGCACAGCGTGCTACATACCAGGGCCCGGTCTGTCTCTGTTATCTGATCCTTGACCTCGAGTCTATAAGGAGTTCACTTTGCATGCATGTATACTCATACTCTCGTGCTGAGCGTTTTATGCTCACGTCTCGTACTCTGTATTTTCTGGACACCCTATTCCATGGGGCAGGTTTGCGATTGGACGAGGAGGATGGATCCAGGAGGGGCTAGTCAGCGGTTGGCCGGCTGGAGCTTCGCTTAGGTTTTATTACTGTTGTTTAGGTTTATACAGCTATTCGATTTGGTTGTATATTATTGGATAATTACAGATTCCTTTACTTGGGATTGTATAATGTTATTTGGATTCCGCAGTTTTATTCTGATATCTGTTTAATTAAGTTAATTGCATGCATAAGTTCTGTTTAGTAGGTGATCCGGGTAAGGGTCACTACAGAATTCATCACTTCGAGAAGATAAAAAATGGTTAACACATTGGAAGTTGCCGGAAAATGGGGAAGACGGTGGCGCGACGGTGGCGATCCAAACATTGTCCAAAAATTACAAAATTTGGCAGGATTGTAGAGCTCGACGAGACGATCTCAACCATCTAAGCCATGACCAGAACGGAGCTCTGAAGTCGCCGAGATCGGAAAAAAACGAGGCAACTCCGGCGAACCAAAAATGCTCCGATCTGCCCTATATACGTCGGAAAAAGCTACCAAAAGCTTAGGGAAAGTGCTACACATCATATACTATCATCTAGAAACTCAAAAACTAACAAAAACGAGTTCGAAATCGCGAAACCATATCGAAGAAGAAGGTGAACAGTACCCGCGCAAAATCCGTCTGTTCCTCGTCGATTTCCCGGCGATCCAACCGTCCGATCTTGGATTTCTAGGTACCAATAGACTCTTCTTGATCTTGGCTACAAAGTGATCGTTTGGAGTTTCGATCGGAGCTCTGGTGAACGGCCGGCGACGGCAAACGTGAGAGGTGCTACAGTAAAGTCGGAAACTTGGGGGAAAAATTGGGCAAAATTCATAACTCTGTATTTTCTTTTCTAATGTTTCCGTGCGTGTTTTTATATTTATAGTAATCCAATATTTTCGGATCTCGAACTAATTTATTTGATACCCAAATGGTAAAATAAGAGTCCAATCTGATATTTTTCATATACACACATCCAACATCAATTAATACCATTTCTGAAATTATTGACTTTGACCAGTTAATTGGACTCATAATTTTCCAAATTAAATACTAAATCCAATTTAGACTCTGACCAGTCCACTCGGTCAAATATTCTTCCAAATTAAATTATTTGGCATAAATAATTATTTTTATTCCAATATGCCAAAAATACCAGATATCCAGAAATAGTCAAATTTATTGATTAACTGACACGTGTACTTTGAAAATACACTCTATAATCTCATTAGCAATAATAATTATTTAATCAACTCCATAATTAGTTTAATTGCTAATTAATTCGGTAGATAATTTTTGGGGCATTACAGGCAGGATTTTCGGTTAAATTTTAGGCTCAAGTATAATCAGCAGGAGACAAGTATCCAGATATGTATCAATGGTAATCAAAGACTTAGGATTCAAGAAAAGGGAATGAATAATTTTCAATTTGAGAAGTATTGAGTAGCTAAAAATATTTCTTGCATTGCATTTCAAGATATTTATCTTGGCTTTCTTGTACGCTATACATTCTCCATCTTTTTTTCTTTTATTTTTGTACTTGAATTTCAATCCAATTTTTTTTAAGGCTCTCCCTCACCTTACTTTCTCCTCCTTTACTTTTTTCTTTGAACTTTTAGCTACTCAATTTAAAATTTGTCTTCTATGAATATAGAATGGCTAAAGAGGCTCAATTGATTCAAAAACGCCTAAATCACTTCTGTGTTCGTAAAAATCTACCTCAGTCTCAAGCAAAAATTACAAGAGTTTAGAATCAAATCCTCTAATCCACAATACAAATACACATAATTATTCTGTAATTTCTAGGAGTATCGAAAATCATAGAATTTGTGCATATTTGTGAGAACATAAGATTAAATCTCAAGTAAAAGTTACAAGAGTTAAGAAACAAGTCATCATGCCTTTAACTCAAATTAACTCATCAAAATTTTCAAATTTTCGCACACACCCCCCCTAAACTTAAATACGTGCATTGTCTTCAATGTACAATATTAAATAAAAACACGAACACATACCTTGGGCACTGAGCGTCAGTACTCGGAATCATCTTGATCATCCATTGTTCTCTTCAGGGGTAGAGCCTAAACTCTATAGCTTCACACTTTTCACCATACACAAGTCAAAATTATTATTGATGTCTAATTTCCTCATGCAAAAAATATAATAAAATAAAAATAAATAAAATAAAATAAAAAGAAACCAAATAAAAAATTACTAGCTTGGGTTACCTCCAAAAAAACGCTTAGTTTATAGTCCATAGCCCGACTATATATTGGTTCTAGCCCGTTGCTACTTTGTTGGAGGTTTTTATTTTCTCTTTCACCCTCCAAACATACTCAATGACCCTCTTGAACTTAGCTTTTTTTTTCTTCTTCTTCTTTGGCACCTTCGGATCCTTCTCCCTTGAAATTCTATAGCACTAACATCTTTGCAATAACTTTCGATCCTTTTTGCTTGTTTGATCATGAAAACCTTCTCCATGGATGATTTTTAGCCTCCTTGAACACATTAAAAAATACCTTCTCACCTTTTACTTCCATCGTCAGATCACCTTTCTTGACATCTATCTTGGCTTCAGTAGTAGCCAAGAATGATCTTCCTAATATCAATGGCATATTTCCATCCTCCTCCATATATAACACAACAAAATATGCTGGAAAAATAAATTTATCTATTTTTACCAAAACATCCTCAATGATTCGACGCGGATACAGCTAGCTGCAATGTGATTGTCGTGGGCTTCACCTCGCCAAGTTCTAAGCTCCTGAAAACAGACAAAGACATTAAATTAATGGTAGCTCCTAAATCACAAAGTGATTTATTAAAATTAGAAGAACCAATAGTGCAAGGAATAGTAAAATTCTCTGGATCTTTTAATTTCTATGGTATCTTTTTTTGAAGGATAGCACTGTACTCATCAGTCAAATTCACCGTCTCATACTCCTCCAACTTCCTCTTCTTAGACATTACCTCTTCCAAGGATTTGTCATAGTTAGGCATTTGCAACAAAGCATCGGCGAATGAAATATTGTTTTCAAGTTTTTTAAAGATCTCAAGAAACTTTGGAAACTATTCATCCAACACTTTCTTCTTGAATCTCTGTGGGTACGGAAACTTTGGCTTAAACATAGGTTTTTCTTTAGGCTCACTCTTCAACTCTATAGGCTTACTCTCACTACCCTTATTCACACCAACTTCAGCCTCTTCGACCGCCTTCTCCTTCTCAACTTCAGCTTTTGGCTAATTTAATCCAACTTTTTTTTTCACTTCTCAATGATATGGATTTACAGTATTCTAATGGATTCACCTTAGTATTACTCACGAACTGACATTGGTTTTGATCTTTCAGTGCATTTGCCAGCTGTCCAATTTGTGTCTCCATAGATTTCATTGTAGCACCCATATTGACCATATGCGTCTCCAAGCTATTAAGACGAGTCTCAGTCATTGTCATTTGTTTTCCAGACTCCGGAGAAAAAGTACTAACCACGTCCTCCAAATATGGCCTCCACTCTCCTTTATTTTATTAAATCCGGAGGGGGATTCAATACATTCTGTTGGAGAACGGCGATCAGATCAATCAGAATTGATACCCGGTACAGCGGAAGTTTAAAAATTTTATATGGAACGATTCCATATTGGGTATCAAAACTTTACGATTAAATTGTGTGTGTAAAAATTAAATAACAATTATAAATTTTTACCTCCAATCTCGAATCGAGATTATTGACACCAACAGATTGCTCTGCTCTTGTTGTATCTCCCAGGAACTGATGGACGAACTGTTCTTCAATCAGGTCCACGAACAGAGATTTAATCCCTCTGATAGATTGCACTAGAAAATCTATCAGAAGTTTCTACGAAGAGAATTAACGAATTTGATCCGTTAAGCCAGACTGTAATTCAAAATTCACAAACTGGATTTTTCCCGAGCAGAGGGGAGGGGGGCGGCCACTGTTAGAGAGAAAACTAGGGTTTTTCCAAAATTGTGACCTGTTGTGTATAATTTCTGTACTGCAATAACTTATTTATAATGTAGGCCGCTAACAGCTTAGGGCCCATTAGTCATAAGTTCAAGCCTGACAAGCAAAGCCCGCATGTTCAGAAATTAATATAAAATTCATCGTGACTCTGATTGATAAACCGATTTTACCAATGTTCACAGAAACCATTTCTGCACCTTTTAAAGTCAAGATAAATTTTTCTGAATCCGAATTCAGTGATTTCCAAAAATGCCCATCCCTATGTCATTTTAGGAAATCTTACTCCTCTACTCTTAAATAAGAAGTCCCACTTCTTTGTTCATTAAATTTAACTCTTTAAATTTAACTATCTCAACGGGGATTAAAAATCCATTACTCTGTGCGACCCTCAATGGTTCAGGGATACAGCTAGTCGTGGGCTCACAACTCCTTGTGACTCGGAACAACAATTTCCGACTTGCCCATCGAATCATGGTAAGAGCGCCTAGCAACATCGCCCCATGATTCCCTAGGTATCACTGATAGTGCCTACAAGAACCAATAGATTTTGGTTAGCGTACAGTACGGTCCCTTCATCCATATATCCCGACCGAATCAACAACCATTGGTAAATCGAGAGTCGTTCGAGATTCGATAACTATGCAATACATCTTGAAGATCAAATAGTGACATCGCATGTGCTACTAAGAAACCATTTCTTAAAACACATGATGTACTCTGGCCAGAGATTCGTCACACTAATATCTACTCAGATCGCATAGGATATCCACACTCGCAAGTATGTGGTGAATCCTTGACAACAATGCATCGACTCCTATATGTGTTGTAACTGTACCCAATCCCGACACCTGATGACCCCAATAGAGTCGGTAAACGAGTCAAAGCACAGTACTAGCATATAGAGTCTCAATGATGTTTCAAGTAGTAAGGACTAATGGTGTACAACCAAAACCGCGGACTTTATCCACTCGATAAGTGATAACCACTTGGAAAGTCCGAATAGGATAGTTCGATCATTCATCGTATGAATATCCATTTGCATGCTTCGAACATCTCTATGTTCCTTACCAATGAAACGTGGTACTCTGCATCGCAAATGCTAGTCTCAAACTCGAGCGATCCTTATCCTTATTATCGGACGGCTCAATCGACTAGGAACAGTTTAGAATATACAGTGACTATAAGATGTGTTTCATGATAGACATCCCCATGTTCTACCACATCTTACATACACTATAGTATATTCAAGGTCTTTATCAAAACAACAATAGTATATCACAATATAACAATATGAAGAAAGATAAAGTCATTGCCATTAATAAAAGTGTAAATTATATTAAACAAAAGATTGTTTATACAAAGAGTCATCAAAGCCCTTAGCCACAAGTTGGCTCACCGGGCACCCACTCTTTCAATCTCCCACTTGCCCTAAATCCAACTAGTCATACTACTGTTGGAGAACGCGGCGATCAGATCAATCAGGATTGATACCCGGTGCAGCGGAAGTTTAAAATTTTTATATGGAATGATTCCATAATGGGTATCAACCTTACGATTAAATTGTGTGTGTAAAAATTAAATAACAATTATAAAATTTTTACCTTTAATCTCGAATCGAGATTTTGGACACCAACAGATTTCTCTGCTCTTGTTGTATATCCCTGGAACTGATGGACGAACTGTTCTTCAATCAGGTCAACGAACAGAGATTTAATCCCTCTGATAGATTGCACTAGAAAATCTATCAGAAGTTTTCTACGAAGAGATTAACGAATTTGATCCGTTAAACCAGACTGTAATTCAAAATCACAGGATGGATTTTTCTCGAGTAGACAAGGAGGGGGCGGCCACACTTATTATAAAATTACTTAGGTTTTCGAAAATTGTGACCTTGTTGTGTCTAATTTCTGTACTGCAATAACTTATTTATAATGTAGGCCACTAACAGCTTAGCGCCCATTAGTCATAAGTTCAAGCCCGACAAGCAAAGCCCGCATGTTCAGAAATTAATATAAAATTCATCGTGACTCCGATTGATAAACCGATTTCACCAATGTGCACAGAAACCATTTCTGCACCTTTTAAAGTCAAGATAAATTTTTCTGAATCCGAATTCAGTGATTTCCAAAAATGCCCATCCCTATGTCATTTTAGGAAATCTTACTCCTCTACTCTTAAATAAGAAGTCCAACTTCTTCGTTCATTAAATTTAACTCTTTAAATTTAACTATCTCAACGGGGATTAAAAATCCATTACACTGTGTGACCCTCAATGGTTCAGGGATACAGCTAGCCGTGGGCTCACAACTCCTTGTGACTCGGAACAATAATTTCCGACTTGCCCATCGAATCATGGTATGAGCGCCTAGCAACATCGCCCCATGATTCCCTAGGTATCACTGATAGTGCCTACAAGAACCAGTAGATTTTGGTTAGCGTACAGTACGGTCCCTTCATCCATATATCCCGATCGAATCAACAACCATTGGTATATCGAGAGTCGCTCGAGATTCGATAACTATGCAATGCATCTTGAAGATCAAATAGTGACATCGCATGTGCTACTAAAAAACCATTTCTTAAATCACATCATGTACTCTGGCCAGAGATTCGTCACACTAATATCTCCTCAGATCGCATAGGATATCCACACTCGCAAGTATGTGGTGAATCCTTGACAACAAAGCATCAACTCCTATATGTGTTGTAACTGTACCCAATCCCGACACCTGATGACCCCAATAGAGTCGGTAAACGAGTCAAAGCACAGTACTAGCATATAGAGTCTCAATGATGTCTCAAGTAGTAAGGACTAATGGTGTACAACCAAAACCGCGGACTTTATCCACTCGATAAGTGATAACCACTTGGAAAGTCCGGATAGGGTAGTTCGATCATTCATCATATGAATATCCATTTGCATGCTTCGAACATCTCTATGTTCCTTACCAATGAAACGTGGTACTCTGTATCGCAAATGCTAGTCTCAAACTCGAGCGATCCTTATCCTTATTATCGGACGGCTCAATCGACTAGGAACAGTTTAGAATATACAGTGACTATAAGATGTGTTTCATGATAGACATCTCCATGTTCTACCACATCTTACATACACTATAGTATATTCAAGGTCTTTATCAAAGCAACAATAGTATATCACAATATCACAATATGAAGAAAGACAAAGTCATTGCCATTAATAAAAGTGTAAATTATATTAAACAAAAGATTGTTTGTACAAAGAGTCATCAAAGCCCTTAGCCACAAGTTGTCTCACTGGGCACCCACTCTTTCAATCTCCCACTTGCCCTATAGCCAACTAGTCATACTACGTAGACCCATTGCTTCGCGATGTTTGTCAAATAATGGTCCTGGCAATGGCTTAGTAAGTGGATCAGCGATATTGTCTGCAGAGGCCACTCTTTCGACAGTGATGTCTCCTCTTTCCACAATCTCCCGGATGATGTGGTATTTCCTCAGTACGTGTTTGGATCTTTGATGAGACCTTGGTTCCTTTGCCTGAGCAACGGCACCCGTGTTGTCACAGTACACCGGGACTGGACCAACAACTTCAGGAATGACGCCCAACTCTTGGACGAAATTCCTCATCCAAACGGCCTCTTTAGCAGCAGCTGATGCTGCAATGTATTCAGCCTCAGTGGTGGAATCCGCTGTGGTGTCCTGCTTGGAACTCTTCCAAGAGACAGCACCGCCATTGAGCATGAACACAAATCCAGAGGTTGACTTCGAGTCATCCACGTCACTTTGGAAGCTAGAGTTGGTATAGCCTTCCAATTTTAGTTCTCTTCCTCCATATACCATGAACATATTCTTAGTCCTTCGTAAGTACTTAAGAATGTCCTTCACGGCTTTCCAATGCATTTGACCGGGATTAGCTTGATATCTGCTCGTGACGCTCAGAGCAAATGCTACATTCGGTCTGGTAGATATCATCCCATACATGATACTACCTATGGCTGACGCATATGGTACATGTGTCATTTTCTCTATCTCTTCATCAGTCTTGGGACACATAGACTTGGATAGAGAAACTCCATGACACATGGGTAGATGTCCTCTCTTGGACCCATCCATTGAAAACCGTTTCAATATGGTGTCGATGTAGGTTGATTGAGTGAGTCCTATCATTCTCTTAGATCTATCTCTATAGATCTGTATCCCAAGAATATAGGATGCCTCACCCAAATCCTTCATCGAGAATCTACCTGATAATCATATCTTTGTTGACTGCAACATCCCTACAACATTCCCAATGAGTAAGATGTCATCAACATAAAGTACTAAGAATGTCACAGCATCCTTAACTACTTTCTTGTACACGCATGGTTCCTCCGGATTCTTGATGAAACCAAAATCTTTTATTGTTTCATCAAATTTCTGGTTCCAACTTCTTGATGCTTGTTTTAGACCATAAATTGATCTCTGAAGCTTGCATACCTTATGCTCGCTTCCCATGGATGTGTACCCCTCAGGCTGCTTCATATAGATTTCTTCCTTAATGTCTCCATTAAGAAAAGCAGTCTTCACATCCATTTGCCATATCTCATAGTCATACCATGCAGCTATGGCAATAAGGATTCTTATGGACTTGAACATTGCAACTGGTGAAAAGGTTTCATCATAGTCAACTCCTTGTCTTTGAGTATAACCTTTTGCCACCAATCGCGCCTTGTAAGTCAATACCTTACCATCAGGCCCAAGCTTTCTCTTGTAGATCCATTTACACCCTATTGGAACAATTCCATCGGGAGGATCTACTAAAGACCAAACTTGGTTTGTATGCATCGAATCTATTTCCGACTGCATAGCTTCAAGCCATAAATTTGAATCCGCATCAGAAATTGCTTCCTTGAAGTTTCTTTGATCACATCCAACATCGGGTTCATCTTGATCCCCTTCAAGAAGAAGACCATATCGAATAGGAGGTCTAGAAGTCCTCTCGGATCTTCTAGGTACAGGCGTGTCTAGCAATGGTTCCTGAGGTGTAGGATCGTTATTTTGTATTTCGGGTTCTTCTCGAATTTCTTCGAGTTCCATCATCTCGCCTTTCTTATCCAATAAGAACTCCTTCTCCAAGAAGGTGGCATTTCTTGAAAAAAACACCTTTGTTTCAGCAGGATAATAGAAATAATATCCGATTGAATTCTTCGGATACCCTACAAAATAACATAAGCTGGATCGACTATCCAACTTATCTCCCACTGTCCGCTTCACGTAAACAGGGCATCCCCAAATCCTCAAGTACGAATACTTAGGAGCTTTGCCATTCCATAACTCATATGGTGTTTTGTCCACTGCTTTAGTGTGGACGTTGTTCAACAACAATACCGCCGTTTCAAGCGCATAGCCCCAAAACGAAGGTGGAAGCTCAGTGAAGCTCATCATGAATCGAACCATGTCCAACAAAGTTCGATTACGACGCTCCGATACACCATTAAGCTGTGGTGTCATAGGAGGTGTCCACTGAGAGAGAATCCCATTCTCTTTTAGATAGTCCAAAAACTCGGTACTCAAGTATTCTCCACCTCAATCCGATCGAAGTGCTTTAATACTTTTACCTAGCTTGTTTTCTACTTCAGCCTTGAATTCTTTGAACTTTTCAAATGCTTCAGACTTATATTTCATTAAATATAAATACCCATACCTTGAATAATCATCAGTAAAGGTAATGAAGTAGGTGTGGCCATATTGAGTCCCAACTCTAAATGGACCACAAACATCTGTATGGATCAAATCCAACAGATTTTGACTACGCTCAGGTTTCCCCTTAAAAGGAGATTTATTCATTTTTCCTTTTAGGCAGGATTCACAAGTAGGTAGAGAGTTAATATCAGACATATCAAACATGCCCTCTTCCACTAGCTTGTTCATCCTCCTTGAGGAAATATGACCTAGCCTAGCGTGCCAAAGGTTTGCCGGGTTTTGGCTATCGATTTTCATTTTGTTTGTTGTTGCCGGTTTATCAACATAATTTATTGGAACGTCTTTTAGTTTTAAGTTGTATAGATCGTTTTCAAGTTGTCCATTTCCAATCAAACATTCATTCTTGTAAATATTGCAAATCCCATTCACAAAATTGCAAGAATAACCATCTCTATCAAGCATAGAAACAGAAATAATGTTTTTAATCAAATCCGGAACAAATAAAACATCTCTTAAAAGTAACTTAAAACCGTTCTGCAAAATTAAATAAACATCTCCCACGGCTTTTGCTTCAACTCTGGAACCATTTCCGAGCCTCAGCTGGGTCTCACCCATCCTAAGCCTGCGACTTCTTGTCATCACCTGCAAATCATTGCAAATGTGAGATCCACATCCGGTATCCAATACCCAAGAAGTAGTATTAAGTGAAACATTTATTTCAATATAGAACATACCCTTTGCAGTTCGCAACTGCTCTAGATATTCCTTGCAGTTACGCTTCCAATGACCGGGCTTCTTGCAGTAATGGCAAACATCCTTGGATTTTTCCATGTTTGAAGCCTTTGTCTTGTACTTGTTCTCGGGTTCGACTTTCTTGGGTGGGGCAGAACGTTTCTTACCCTTTGTACTTGGCCCCTTCTTAGCAGAAGAAGAGGAGCCCACCAAGAAAGCCGGTTTATCCTTCTTTAATGTGGATTCATATGTCACAAGCATATTGACCATCTCTTCAAGGGAGGCCTCTATCTTGTTCATATTGAAATTTACCACAAATCCGTCAAACGAAGAAGGAAGAGACAGAAGTAGTAAGTCCACGTTGAGTTCATGCTCCAACACCAAATCAAGGGTTACCAACTTTTGTATGAGCCAAATCACTCGTACCCCATGATCACGGACCGAAGTCCCTTCACGCATGCGACACGTCATTAGCTCCTTTACAGTAGCGAACCTTTCAGCCCTCGATTGAGCCCCAAAAAGTTCCTTGAGTTGAACGTGAATGTCAGCAGCATTCACGGTGTCCTCAAATCGCCTCTGGAGTTCATCAGACATCGAGGCTTGCATATAGCATTTGGTCTTGATATCATGGTCCCACCATGTATCAAGCTTGGCTAACTCCTCCGGACTTACGTCAGCTGGTGCTTCCTTTGGAGGAGATTTCTCTAACACGTAGAGCATCTTCTCCGAAGTCAAGACAATCTTCAACTTACGGAACCATTCCGTATAGTTTGCGCCAGTCAACTTATTTTGTTCGAGGATCGAGAAAAGTGGATTACGCGAATTCATCGTATGAAATACTGAAAAGAAACAGACAAATATCAGTGATTGTTTAAGCAATTTACTAAGACATAAAATAGGCGAATTTTATTTTATGAATCTCACTCCCACTATTTTAACGATTTCACTACCCTCTAGTGAAAACGGGAAACTGTTTTCCTTAGTGAGAACATGGAGTCCAATTGACAAACTTATGGTCCCGAATAATATCAGCCAACCATAAATTTCAAATGGTAGAGCCCAATTGCTTCCAAAGCAACCTCCATGTTTTTACCTCATGTCCAATAAGGGCCCAATAATATGACGCCGTTTATTGTGACATGTCAAGATGACCCATCAATATTAAGTTGTGATGGACGGTCGCCATGTGGATCCCCCAATAATATGAGCCGATCCCATGGGAGTTCCACCCAACTTACAACATGTGTTGATCCAATGTACAACTTTCCGACGAACGGGCCCCCCCAATAATATGAGCCGGACCGTATCCACGGGTAGCATCTCATACATTGATCGTTGATGGAAGGTAGGAACATTTAAACAAATTTAAATTTCCTTTATTTATCTTGATATCAATTTTAAATCATATTTAAAATGAGGGATTTTTAATTATAAAAATTTGTCTCATCATTTTTTAAAAATTTTGTATGCTTGCCGGATTCACACAATTATGTCTAAAACATGCATACAACTATAATATCACATATTATATAGGATGATCGATTCCATTTCTAATCGACCCGTGGTTGCCAATCACGAGTCTTAGTCCAATCCTAGGTAATATGCAGTATGCAATGCAATCCTATTACATTTGCTTCAAATTTACATTTCTTCTGTCTTTATTGTCTGCTGGGCCCACCTCCATCTTCAATTCTTGATCTCCCACTAAATCTAATGTATTTACAATAAATAACAATGACAAGTAGGGGATACATTTTTAAGGGGTGGGAACGGGCCATAAACCAAGCCCACTTTTATTACATATGACATTCATATTGGGCCATAAACCAGGCCCATTAATAAAACCAACAACAATAAAAACAAATGTAAATTCCTAACATACACCTACAAAATTGGTCATGGCAATCTATCATCCTTATCCAATAACATTTAATTCAAAATTAATTTATTGGATAACATGCAATGGCAATTTAAATTTAAAAGGATAAAATCATATCTCATACATAAAATCTTATTTTACATATAAAATCATATTTTATCTTTTTATCAAATAAAATCATATTTTATCTATAAAATCCAATTTTATACATAAAATCATATTTTACTCAATATATCCATAAGATCATATCTTATCATCAATTGTACCAAAAATAATTAATTTCAAAATTCAATTAAAGGATAAAATATTAAAATTTTCCAAAAATTCAAATTTATCCAAAAATCAATTTTAAAATTTTCGGACTCGAACAATTCGATCCGACGCCTCGTGGACCAATCAAAACAATTTTCGATCGGACCAAAAATAGAATTTTAACATATTAAAATTTAATTTAAAAAAAATAAAAATAATTTTCCCGCGGGCCGCCCGGGACGTTCCCGGGCCGGGCAGCCTGGCTGCCCCTAGGGCAGCGACGATCGCTGCCCCTGCCCGGGTTTTTGCCCGGAAAAAATAATTTTTTATTTTTAAAATATTTATTTTGTTTCAAAAACCGAGGCCTAAAATTTTTTGTACAATCGATTAATTTAATCGCTTGATCTGAGCAACCTGGCTTTGATACCACTGTTGGAGAACGCGGCGATCAGATCAATCAGGATTGATACCCGGTGCAGCGGAAGTTTAAAATTTTTATATGGAACGATTCCATAATGGGTATCAACCTTACGATTAAATTGTGTGTGTAAAAATTAAATAACAATTATAAAATTTTTACCTTTAATCTCGAATCGAGATTTTGGACACCAACAGATTTCTCTGCTCTTGTTGTATATCCCTGGAACTGATGGACGGACTGTTCTTCAATCAGGTCCACGAACAGAGATTTAATCCCTCTGATAGATTGCACTAGAAAATCTATCAGAAGTTTTCTACGAAGAGATTAACGAATTTGATCCGTTAAACCAGACTGTAATTCAAAATCACAGGCTGGATTTTTCTCGAGTAGACAGGGAGGGGGCGGCCACACTTATTATAAAATTACTTAGGTTTTCGAAAATTGTGACCTTGTTGTGTCTAATTTCTGTACTGCAATAACTTATTTATAATGTAGGCCACTAACAGCTTAGGGCCCATTATTCATAAGTTCAAGCCCGACAAGCAAAGCCCGCATGTTCAGAAATTAATATAAAATTTATCGTGACTCCGATTGATAAACCGATTTTACCAATGTGCACAGAAACCATTTCTGCACCTTTTAAAGTCAAGATAAATTTTTCTGAATCCGAATTCAGTGATTTCCAAAAATGGTCATCCCTATGTCATTTTAGGAAATCTTACTCCTCTACTCTTAAATAAGAAGTCCAACTTCTTCGTTCATTAAATTTAACTCTTTAAATTTAACTATCTCAACGGGGATTAAAAATCCATTACACTGTGTGACCCTCAATGGTTCAGGGATACAGCTAGCCGTGGGCTCAAAACTCCTTGTGACTCGGAACAACAATTTCCGACTTGCCCATCGAATCATGGTATGAGCGCCTAGCAACATCGCCCCATGATTCCCTAGGTATCACTGATAGTGCCTACAAGAACCAGTAGATTTTGGTTAGCGTACAGTACGGTCCCTTCATCCATATATCCCGATCGAATCAACAACCATTGGTATATCGAGAGTCGCTCGAGATTCGATAACTATGCAATGCATCTTGAAGATCAAATAGTGACATCGCATGTGCTACTAAGAAACCATTTCTTAAATCACATCATGTACTCTGGCCAGAGATTCGTCACACTAATATCTCCTCAGATCGCATAGGATATCCACACTCGCAAGTATGTGGTGAATCCTTGACAACAATGCATCGACTCCTATATGTGTTGTAACTGTACCCAATCCCGACACCTGATGACCCCAATAGAGTCGGTAAACGAGTCAAAGCACAGTACTAGCATATAGAGTCTCAATGATGTCTCAAGTAGTAAGGACTAATGGTGTACAACCAAAACTGCGGACTTTATCCACTCGATAAGTGATAACCACTTGGAAAGTCCGGATAGGGTAGTTCGATCATTCATCATATGAATATCCATTTGCATGCTTCGAACATCTCTATGTTCCTTACCAATGAAACGTGGTACTCTGCATCGCAAATGCTAGTCTCAAACTCGAGCGATCCTTATCCTTATTATCGGACGGCTCAATCGACTAGGAACAGTTTAGAATATACAGTGACTATAAGATGTGTTTCATGATAGACATCTCCATGTTCTACCACATCTTACATACACTATAGTATATTCAAGGTCTTTATCAAAGCAACAATAGTATATCACAATATCACAATATGAAGAAAGACAAAGTCATTGCCATTAATAAAAGTGTAAATTATATTAAACAAAAGATTGTTTGTACAAAGAGTCATCAAAGCCCTTAGCCACAAGTTGGCTCACTGGGCACCCACTCTTTCAACTACGTAGACCCATTGCTTCGCGTTGTTTGTCAAATAATGGTCCTGACAAGTGCTTAGTAAGTGGATCAGCGATATTGTCTGCAGAGGCCACTCTTTCGACAGTGATGTCTTCTCTTTCCACAATCTCCCTGTTTATGTGGTATTTCCTCAGTACGTGTTTGGATCTTTGATGAGACCTTGGTTCCTTTGCCTGAGCAACGGCACCCGTGTTGTCACAGTACACCGGGACTGGACCAACAACTTCAGGAATGACGCCCAACTCTTGGACGAAATTCCTCATCCAAACGGCCTCTTTAGCAGCAGATGATGCTGCAATGTATTATGCCTCAGTGGTGGAATCCGCTGTGGTGTCCTGCTTGGAACTCTTCCAAGAGACAGCACCGCCATTGAGCATGAACACAAATCCAGAGGTTGACTTCGAGTCATCCACGTCACTTTGGAAGCTAGAGTCGGTATAGCCTTCCAATTTTAGTTCTCTTCCTCCATATACCATGAACATATTCTTAGTCCTTCGTAAGTACTTAAGAATGTCCTTCACGGCTTTCCAATGCATTTGACCGGGATTAGCTTGATATCTGCTCGTGACACTCAGAGCAAATGCTACATCCGGTCTGGTAGATATCATCCCATACATGATACTACCTATGGCTGACGCATATAGTACATGTGTCATTTTCTCTATCTCTTCATCAGTCTTGGGACACATAGACTTGGATAGAGAAACTCCATGACACATGGGTAGATGTCCTCTCTTGGACCCATCCATTGAAAACCGTTTCAATATGGTGTCGATGTAGGTTGATTGAGTGAGTCCTATCATTCTCTTAGATCTATCTCTATAGATCGGTATCCCTAGAATATAGGATGCCTCACCCAAATCCTTCATCGAGAATCTACCTGATAACCATATCTTTGTTGACTGCAACATCCCTACATCATTCCCAATGAGTAGGATGTCATCAACATAAAGTACTATGAATGTCACAGCGTCCTTAACTACTTTCTTGTACACGCATGGTTCCTCCGGGTTCTTGATGAAACCAAAATCCTTTATTGTTTCATCAAATTTCTGGTTCCAACTTCTTGATGCTTGTTTTAGACCATATATTGATCTCTAAAGCTTGCATACCTTATGCTCCCTTCCCATGGATGTGTATCCCGCAGGCTGCGTCATATAGATCTCTTCCTTAATGTTTCCATTAAGAAATGCAGTCATCCATTTGCCATATCTTTTAGTCATACCAAGCAGCTATGGCAATAAGGATTCTTATAGACTTGAACATTGCAACTGGTGAAAAGGTTTCATCATAGTCAACTCCTTGTATTTGAGTATAACCTTTCGCCACCAATCGCGCCTTGTAGGTCAATACCTTACCATCAGGCCCAAGCTTTCTCTTGTAGATCCATTTACACCCTATTGGAACAATTCCATCGGGAGGATCTACTAAAGACCAAACTTGGTTTGTATGCATCGAATCTATTTCCGACTGCATAGCTTCAAGCCATAAATTTGAATCCGCATCAGAAATTGCTTCTTTGAAGTTTCTTGGATCACATCCAACATCGGGTTCATCTTGATCCCCTTCAAGAAGAAGACCATATCGAATAGGAGGTCTAGAAGTCCTCTCGGATCTTCTAGGTATAGGCGTGTCTATCAATGGTTCCTGAGGTGTAGGATCATTATTTTGTATTTCGGGTTCTTCTCGAATTTCTTCGAGTTCCATCATCTCGCCTTTCTTATCCAATAAGAACTCCTTCTCCAAGAAGGTGACATTCCTTGAAACAAACACCTTTGTTTCAGCAGGATGATAGAAATAATATCCGATTGAATTCTTCGGATACCCTACAAAATAACATAAGGTGAATCGACTATCCAACTTATCTCCCACGGTCTGCTTCACGTAAGCAGGACATCCCCAAATCCTCAAGTACGAATACTTAGGAGCTTTGCCATTCCATAACTCGTATGGTGTTTTGTCCACTGCTTTAGTGTGGACGTTGTTCAACAACAATACTGCTGTTTCAAGCGCATAGCCCCAAAACAAAGGTGGAAGCTCAGTGAAGCTCATCATGGATCGAACCATGTCCAACAAAGTTCGATTACGATGCTCCGATACACCATTCAGCTGTGGTGTCATAGGAGGAGTCCACTGAGAGAGAATCCCATTCTATTTTAGATAGTCCAAAAACTCGGTACTCAAGTATTCTCCACCTCGATCCGATCGAAGTGCTTTAATACTTTTACCTAGCTTGTTTTCTACTTCAGCCTTGAATTCTTTGAACTTTTCAAATGCTTCAGACTTATATTTCATTAAATATAAATACCCATACCTAGAATAATCATCAGTAAAGGTAATGAAGTAGGTGTGGCCATATTGAGTACCATTTCTAAATGGACCACAAACGTCTGTATGGATCAAATCCAACAGATTTTGACTACGCTCAGGTTTCCCCTTAAAAGGAGATTTAGTCATTTTTCCTTTCAGGCAGGATTCACAAGTAGGTAGAGAGTTAATATCAGACATATCAAACATGCCCTCTCCCACTAGCTTGTTCATCCTCCTTGAGGAAATATGACCTAGCCTAGCGTGCCAAAGGTTTGCCGGGTTTTGACTATCGATTTTCCTTTTGTTTGTTGTTGCCGGTTTATAGACATAATTTATTGGAACGTCTTTTAATTTTAAGTTATATAGATCGTTTTCAAGTTGTCCATTTCCAATCAAACATTCATTCTTGTAAATATTGCAAATCTCATTCACAAAATTGCAAGAATAACCATCTCTATCTAGCATAGAAACAAAAATAATGTTTTTAATCAAATCTGGAACAAATAAAACATCTCTCAAAAGTAACTTAAAACCGTTCTGCAAATTTAAATAAACATCTCCCACAGCTTTAGCTTCAACTCTGGAACCATTTCCGAGCCTCAGCTGGGTCTCACCCATTCTAAGCCTGCGACTTCTTGTCATCACCTGCAAATCATTGCAAATGTGAGATCCACATCCGGTATCCAATACCCAAGAAGTAGTATTAAGTGAAACATTCATTTCAATATAGAACATACCCTTCGCAGTTTGCAACTGCTCTAGATATTCCTTGCAGTTACGTTTCCAATGACCGGGCTTCTTGCAGTAATGGCAAACATCCTTGGACTTTTCCATGTTTGAAGCTTTTGTCTTGTACTTCTTCTCGGGTTCGATTTTCTTGGGTGGGGCAGAACGTTTCTTACCCTTTGTACTTGGCCCCTTCTTAGCAGAAGAAGAGGAGCCCACCAAGAAATCCAGTTTATCCTTCTTTAAAGTGGATTCATATGTCACAAGCATATTGACCATCTCTTCAAGAGAGGCCTCTATCTTGTTCATATTGAAATTCACCACAAATCCGTCAAACGAAGAAGGAAGAGATAGAAGTAGTAAGTCCACGTTGAGTTCATGCTCCAACACCAAATCAAGCGTTACCAACTTCTGTATGAGCCAAATCACTCGTACCCCATGATCACGGACCGAAGTCCCTTCACGCATGCGACACGTCATTAGCTCCTTTACAGTAGCGAACCTTTCAGCTCTCGATTGAGCCCCAAAAAGTTCCTTGAGTTGTACGTGAATGTCAGCAGCATTCACGGTGTCCTCAAATCGCCTCTGGATTTCATTAGACATCGAGGCTTGCATATAGCATTTGGCCTTGAAATCATGGTCCCACCATGTATCAAGTTTGGCTAACTCTTCCGGACTTATGTCAGCTGGTGCTTCCTTCGGAGGAGATTTTTCTAACACGTAGAGCATCTTCTCCGAAGTCAAGACAATCTTCAACTTACGGAACCATTCCGTATAGTTTGCGCCAGTCAATTTATTTTGTTCGAGGATCGAGAAAAGTGGATTATGCGAATTCATCATTATGAAATACTGAAAAGAAACAGACAAATATCAGTGATTGTTTAATTAATTTACTAAGACATAAAATAGGCGAAATTTATTTTATGAATCTCACTCCCACTATTTTAACGATTTCACTACCCTCTAGTGAAAACGGGAAACTTTTTTCCTTAGTGAGAACATGGAGTCCAATTGACAAACTATGGTCCCGAATAATATCAGCCAACCATAATTTTCAAAAGGTAGAGCCCAATTGCTTCCAAAGCAACCTCCACGTTTTTACCTCATGTCCAATAAGGGCCCAATAATATGACGCCGTTTATTGTGACATGTCAAGATGACCCATCAATATGAAGTTGTGATGGACGGTCGCCATGTGGATCCCCAATAATATGAGCCAATCCCATGGGAGTTCCACCCAACTTACAACATGTGTCGATCCAATGTACAGCTTTCTGACGAACGGGCCCCCCCAATAATATGAGCCGGATCGTATCCGCGGGTAGCATCTCATACATTGATTGTTGATGGAAGGTAGGAACATTTAAACAAATTTAAATTTCCTTTATTTATCTTGATATCAATTTTAAATCATATTTAAAATGAGGGATTTTAATTTTGAAAATTTGTCTCATCATTTTTAAAATTTTGTATGCTTGCCGGATTCAGACAATTTAGTCTAAAACATGCATACAACAATAATATCACATATTATATAGGATGATCGATTCCATTTCTAATCGACCGGTGGTTGCCAATCACGAGTCTTAGTCCAATCCTAGGTAATATGCAGTATGCAATGCAATCCTATTACATTGAGCTTCCAATTTACATTTTTTCTGTCTTTATTGTCTGCTGGGCCCACCTCCATCTTCAAATCTTCATCTCCCACTAAGTCTAATGTATTTACAATAAATAACCATGACAAGTAGGGGATACATTTCAAGGGGTGGGAACGGGCCATAAACCAGGCCCACTTTTATTACATATGACAATTCATATTGGGCCATAAACCAGGCCCATTAATAAATCCAACAACAATAAAAACAAATGTAAATTCCTAACATACACCTACAAAATTGGTCATGGCAATCGATCATCCTTATCCAATAACATTTAATTCAAAATTAATTTATTGGATAACATGCAATGGCAATTTAAATTTAAAAGGATAAAATCATATTCTATATATAAAATCTTATTTTACATACAAAATCATATTTTATCTTTTTATCAAATAAAATCATATTTTATCTATAAAATCCAATTTTATACATAAAATCATATTTTACTCAATATATCCATAAGATCATATCTTATCATCAATTGTACCAAAAATAATTAATTTCATAAAATCTGATTTAACGGATAAAATATATAAATTTTCCAAAAATTCAAATTTATCCAAAAATCAATTTTAAAATTTTTGGACTCGAACAATTCGATCCGATGCCTCGTGGAATAATCAAAAACAATTTTCGATCGGACCAAAAATATAATTTTAACATATTAAAATTTAATTTTAAAATTAAAAAATTAATTTTTCGCGGGCCGCCCGGGACGCTCCCGGGCTGCCCGCGCCCCAAAGGTGCTCGGGCCGGGCAGCCCGGCTGCCCCTAGGGCAGCGCCGTGAGCTGCCTGGGGAAGCGACTCTCGCTGCCCGTGTTTTTGCCCGAAAAATTTTTAATTTAATAAAATTTATTTTGTTTCAAAAACCGAGGCTTAAAATTTTTTTGTACAATCGATTAATTTAATCGCTTGATCTAAGCAACCTGGCTTTGATACCACTGTTGGAGAACGCCGATCAGATCAATCAGAATTGATACCCGGTGCAGCGGAAGTTTAAAAATTTTATATGGAACGATTCCATATTGGGTATCAAAACTTTACGATTAAATTGTGTGTGTAAAAATTAAATAACAATTATAAATTTTTACCTCCAATCTCGAATCGAGATTATTGACACCAACAGATTGCTCTGCTCTTGTTGTATCTCCCAAGAACTGATGGACGAACTGTTCTTCAATCAGGTCCACGAACAGAGATTTAATCCCTCTGATAGATTTCACTAGAAAATCTATCAGAAGTTTCTACGAAGAGAATTAACGAATTTGATCCGTTAAACCAGACTGTAATTCAAAATTCACAGACTGGATTTTTCCCGAGCAGAGGGGAGGGGGGCGGCCACTGTTAGAGAGAAAACTAGGGTTTTTAAAAAATTGTGACCTGTTGTGTATAATTTCTGTACTGCAATAACTTATTTATAATGTAGGCCGCTAACAGCTTAGGGCCCATTAGTCATAAGTTCAAGCCTGACAAGCAAAGCCCGCATATTCAGAAATTAATATAAAATTCATCGTGACTCTGATTGATAAACCGATTTTACCAATGTTCACAGAAACCATTTCTGCACCTTTTAAAGTCAAGATAAATTTTTCTGAATCCGAATTCAGTGATTTCCAAAATGCCCATCCCTATGTCATTTTAGGAAATCTTACTCCTCTACTCTTAAATAAGAAGTCCCACTTCTTTGTTCATTAAATTTAACTCTTTAAATTTAACTATCTCAACGGGGATTAAAAATTCATTACTCTGTGTGACCCTCAATGGTTCAGGGATACAACTAGCCGTGGGCTCACAACTCCTTGTGACTCGGAACAACAATTTCCGACTTGCCCATCGAATCATGGTAAGAGCGCCTAGAAACATCGCCCCATGATTCCCTAGGTATCACTGATAGTGCCTACAAGAACCAATAGATTTTGGTTAGCGTACAGTACGGTTCCTTCATCCATATATCACGATCGAATCAACAACCATTGGTAAATCGAGAGTCGTTCGAGATTCGATAACTATGCAATACATCTTGAAGATCAAATAGTGACATCGCATGTGCTACTAAGAAACCATTTCTTAAAACACATCATGTAATCTGGCCAGAGATTCGTCACACTAATATCTCCTCAGATCGCATAGGATATCCACACTCGCAAGTATGTGGTGAATCCTTGACAACAATGCATCGACTCCTATATGTGTTGTAACTGTACCCAATCCCGACACCTGATGACCCCAATAGAGTTGGTAAACGAGTCAAAGCACAGTACTAGCATATAGAGTCTCAATGATGTTTCAAGTAGTAAGGACTAATGGTGTACAACCAAAACCGCGGACTTTATCCACTCGATAAGTGATAACCACTTGGAAAGTCCGAATAGGGTAGTTCGATCATTCATCGTATGAATATCCATTTGCATGCTTCGAACATCTCTATGTTCCTTACCAATGAAACGTGGTACTCTGCATCGCAAATGCTAGTCTCAAACTCGAGCGATCCTTATCCTTATTATCGGACGGCTCAATCGACTAGGAACAGTTTAGAATATACAGTGACTATAAGATGTGTTTCATGATAGACATCCCCATGTTCTACCACATCTTACATACACTATAGTATATTCAAGGTCTTTATCAAAACAACAATAGTATATCACAATATAACAATATGAAGAAAGATAAAGTCATTGCCATTAATAAAAGTGTAAATTATATTAAACAAAAGATTGTTTATAAAAAGAGTCATCAAAGCCCTTAGCCCCAAGTTGGCTCACCGGGCACCCACTCTTTCAATTATTATTTTCATAAGAAAAATTTTCACAGTTACACAATTCAGGATGATAAGAATTTAGGAAAGGGTTACCTCGATATCCTCCATATCCTCTAGTGTTGATTTATTGGGCCTCGTCAGGAGTGTGTGCCACTTCAGTAGTGATAGTCTTACCTTGAAAATATGTAATGCTCATAGTCTTTATCTGTGTAGTCAATGTCGAGACTTGAGCAGAAAGGGATGTGAGAGGATCCACAACATAGACTCCGGCTTATTTCTGGATGCCAACTCGTTCAGTCGGCCACTGAAAGATGTTGATTGTCATTTGCTCCAACATCTCATACGCCTGAGAAGGATCCTTTGCAAATATAGTACCTCCAGCTTCTGAATCCACAGACATCCTTTTAGGCGCATTCATTCCATTATAATAAAATTCAATCTGCTCCTAATCAAAAAAGTCATGGTTCGGGCACCGTCTCATTAAATACTTGTAACGCTCCCATGCCACGTATAACTACTCAGAATCATTCTGCCTAAAAGTTATGATTTCGATCTTCATTTGGGTGGACTTGGTAGGTGAAAAATATTTCGCAAGAAATTTCACTGCCATGTCCTCCCAAGTAGTAATGCTCCCTGACGGCAATGATTGCAGCCAACATCTAGCCTGATCCCTGAGAGAAAAAGGAAACAAGCGCAGTCTAATAATATTCTCAGAAACATCATTAATTTTTACCGTGTTTGTGATCTCTACGAATGTCCTCAGAAGCAGATGAGGATCGGCACTAGTAATTCCATTAAATTGGTTATGCTGAACCATGTTTATCAAAGAAAACTTAAGCTCGAAATTGTCGGAATTAATGGTTCCACGATCTATTCCAGAGTAGTGAGTCTAGACTACGGGCCTGAAATGATCTCTAATTGTCACCAAGGGGGTGGATTATTCTCAGCCATCTTTGTCAACTCTTCTCTTCTTGCCTAACCTAATGCTCTAGCAGTTCTTTCGATCTCACTATCAAAAAGTAGAGAATCAACGCTTTGAGATCTTCGCATGCACTACAAATCAAAGAAAACAAAACAAATTAGTAACTAAAAAAAATAAAGTCAAAACTCATAATTAAAATTAGACTAATTGGTAACAAAAAAATATAACTTCAAAAAATATACTCCTCGGCAACGACACCAAAAACTTGTTGTGTAATTTCTTTCTCGCAAGCGCACGATTTTCAAGTTTTAACATAAAGTGAATAGAGTATCGTTCCCATGTGGAGTATGTATTGAAATTATATAGTACATATAATTAAAATAGGATAAACTTTATGCGTGTGTTTTGTTCCTTTTATTCCTCCTCAAAGCCCGTTGATGGAAGCCCAAGTAGTCCGAGAATGTTCAATTTCCAAAAATCTTCTTTCAATTGCTGCTCTGTAATTCCTTCTTCCGGCTCTTCACGATACTTAACTTCCAATCCTTGGAAATCACAAAAACAAAGACAAATACGCATAAAATCCACTCGATACATCACAAAAGCCAAGTTAAAATGCATGCAAATCAAGTGCATAAATTGCAGTCATCCCCGGATCTCATCCCAGGGAGTCAATCCTCTCATTCTCGTAATTTTTGTCTCGTATTGCCACCACAAAGTCACATACACATAGAAATATTTTCATGAAACAATACATCATAACTTCTTCATCTCATTCTTGTAAACTTTCATGATAAACATCATGCATGCTAAAACTGATAAAAAAATCAAATCATGCATCTAATACTACATAACATTTCATGACTTTTATGATAAAATAGCTTTCATGAAGAACATTCACATAAAGATGCATTACATAACTTGACCGATCCACGTGAGTTGTTTCGTCCGTCCCGGACAATCAAATTTGAAACTTTTTCCAGTAGAACATTTTAAAAACACTTAAAATAGCCTAAAAATTCATAAAATTGAAATTCGAACTTCAAATGGGAAAAAAATGGGCAGAACTATTTGCGCTCACGCGTGCTTCTATGCGCACCGTAGTGCGCACTTGCGCTCGAGCGCCCAAAAGTGGCCGATCGAGCGCGTAGCCCACTTCATGGGAATTCAGGCAGCGATGGGAAGGCGCTCCTCACAATTTCCTTGGATTTTTTTGGTCCCTTTCGACGCTCTTTCACAAAAAAACATTTAACCATTGAAAATTAATGATCTTGGGCATACAAAAATCTCAAAAGACGAAAAGAGTTTGCCCAAAAACGACCAAAATCAACCATTTAATTCAAAACTCCACATATATCACACTCACACCAAAAATTCTGATTTGATACACACGTCTAACTCCATAAATCTCAATAAAAGTTAACTAGAGACATCAGGAACGATTCATGATTCACGACTATACATCATACTCATGAAATATTCGTAAATCATGCATCAATCAACATATATGCACGTAGGGTTCATATCAAAATACCTATACCCTTGAAAGGCGGTTTCAAATGTTAAAAACATTTCTAATTACTGATGTTTGGATTTACTCTGCACCTTAGGAAATATCTAGCCTCGAATACTGAAGAACTTTCCCTAGCTTGTGAAAGCAGATTTTGAAACATGAGAGGGGGAAGGAGAAAAGAAGATAGGCGATGTTTCTTTTCAAAAAGAAGATAATGAAATTTGACGCCTGCTAATGTTTGTTACTAATGGGCTTGAAAGTTGGCCCGTTAGTCTCAAACACTACTTTTAAAATTTTCCTCCTCCCAATAATAAAATTGCATAAAACATTAAACTTTCATAACATAAAATATTTTCTCTCAAAAAAATACTTCACCAACACTTAAAATAAATATAATTATTTTTTGAACTTTTTCGAAGTCTAGTCTCGTTCTTTCGGTCCTGAATTAAATTCCAAACCTGAAAACATTAAAATAACTCTCAAAACATTAAAATATAGGGAATAACATACTACCACGTAAATTACATAACTTTTAAATATCATGCATAAAATCATATAAATCATGTAAACATTCGTGATCGAGTGAGTGGACTTTTGGACCTTACAACTCTACCCTTCTTAACAGAATTTCGTCCTCGAAATCCAAATTACCAAATAGCTCAGGATAGCGTCTACACATATCCTTCTTGGTTTCCTACGTAGCTTCCTCAACCAGTTGGTTACGCCAAAAAACTTTCACCATATTTATTTCTCTGTTTCTCAACCTTCGTATTTGACTGTCCAATATTTGAACCGGTATCTCCTCGTAGGACAAGTGTGGTGTCAACTCCACTAGCTCGTGTCGAATCACATTGGTAGGATTCGCAACGTACTTCCTCAACTTGGAGATATGAAAAACTTTGTGTATACCTTCCAAGTTTGAAGGCAACGCTACTCGATAAGCTCGAGACCCAACTCTCTCTTTCCCTTCTTACCAAAACTCATCACTACCTTCCAAGGTGACACCTTTATGAATACATGATCACCTACTTCAAACTCAAAATATCTACGCCACTGGTTGGCATAGCTTTTCTATTGACTCTGAGCTGTCAACATTTTCTCTCTGATTTTTTCTATCAAGCTCACTGTCTGAGTCACTATTTCAGGTCCCAACACATTTTTTCTTCAATTTCATCCCAATGTAAGGGAGTCCTACACCTTCTCCCATACAATGCCTCTTAAGGATCTATACCAATAGTAGTTTGATAACTACCGTTGTAAGTGAACTCCACTAAAGAAAACTTTGACTCCCAACTGCCTCCGAAGTTGATTATACAAGCCCTAAACATATCCTCGAGCATCTGGATCACTCGTGTGAGACCTCGATTCTAAACCACTAATCTTGGATTAAACAACAATTAAGCGAACGAGAATCCAAGAGTAAAACAATTCAAAGTTTTTTTTTTTTTTTTTTTTTAAACGCCGCGCGCCCGCGCGAGGAACCAAGCTCGCGCGTGCGCGGGCTTCAACAACCGAGACCAACCAAAGGCTCGCGCGCGCGCGAGGTACCAAGCTCGCGCGCACGCGGGCAAACAATTCAGAGGCCCAACGGAGGCCTCGTGCGCGCGCGAGGAACGCCTCGCCCGCGCGCGGAAGGCCTGGGCAGAAAATGCTCAGGCTGCAGAAAATAAAGAAAGGATTCCGCGCTTGGTCCGACATGCCTTCAAACACATATGCAATAACAGGGTGTAGGGAAACATGCCATAACAAGTCATGCTTTCAGAAGGCCTAAAAACAATCAGAAGTCTAAATCGATACAACAACAACAACATACTTCGATTTTAGATTACAATCCGAATACAAACTAATTCGAATAACAAAACATATCAAGTTCGAGTTCTAACATGCTTCAATCTTAAACTAGATAAACATGCTAATTCGACTTCTAAACCGAGTCTGACTTCTACTACTTGCCCTCGAAACTAACCATGCCTCTTCTGACTTGTTCCTGCCCCACCTGTTGCCAAGTACACATACAAAACAAAGCAACAGCCGGATAACCAGTGAGAACGACATTCCCAGTAAAAGCAACATAACAAGTAATACAAGTAACAAACATGCTTTCAATACAATAACGAAATCAATAACATCGTAATGAAATGCATGTCTTTAAACAGGGATATCAATTCTGATAACGAGGGATTGCTGCCGTGCCTTTGGGATCCCGAGGATAAGATCACGTAACAACTCACCGACTCTCCCAATCGAGGTGGTGCCACGTATCTCATTCCTCTAGACTTTGAGCAACTATAATGAGTATGCTAGCACCAGACGAAACGACTACGACCTGGGCCACTCAATCATAGTTCCCAAACGTCTAAACAAAAAGGGTGGTTCTGCCCGCTGAAACAAGATTGGCTCAATATGAATGCATAACAGAAACATAAAACATAATCCTTTTAACAAAAAACCAATACAATCAAACAATAAACAAGTTCCTCACGCTAGAACAAGTGTAGATGCAAGTATGTGATTTCAAAAGGGAAAACTCGAGAACCACAGTTCCGAGTATGCTATCCCGCTACGATGACTGCTTTTACCTTTCAATGCAGTAGCTCCAACTCTGGATAAGCTACAAAAGAGCAACTACACAATCTAACAACAACAAGGCAACGGTTCAAGGAAAACTCTTTATACCGTTCTTCGTCCAATTCTCTGAAACGATCAAACAGCTGCTAACTCTGGGCTTGACAACTCCAAACGTATCTGTTCAGATACAAGAGATGATTGATCAAAAACCACGATCAACTTACAAGCCAAGTTCAAACTCAAAAACGGTTCAAAATCTCCAAAAACTCAAACCGACGGCATAACGGCTATAACTGAACAAACCGGAAATGCAGACAGCAGTTCAATACCGATATCAACTCATATCAATGCCCAAAACAACAATAACAAAGCAAACCCATCAATCTAAAACTCCACATTTTCGAAAATGGCTTCCAAAAATCATAACAAATCCGAGCGTCGCTCTAATTCAAAACCGACAGATAATAAACGATCAGAACTCTGTCTAGAACAACATACTCGAATCTCGAACGATTCTAACAACATCCAAAAACTAGAATGTATCCGATCGTAGAAGAACTTACAATATAACAGAGCTCTCACTACAGTGATCGATAATCTGCCTTCAGAAATAAATTTCAACGGCCGGATCGAGTTCGGACTGAATTCAGAAAGCTTGGAGCAAAATGAATCGGCTTCAATGGAGGGAGGCGATGCAATGGAGGTGATGGAGAAGAGAATGGGTCCAAAAGCCTTATAAATATCTATAAAAACCGATAATTGCGTTTTAGTCCCTGAAATTTCCAAATTTTGCAAAAAGGACCCTGATCAATATCAAGTCGGCTCGTGAACTCTGAAATCTCTGATTAACTCAAATAAACTCATTTAAGATAAAAACGGGGCGTTACAATTCTCCCCCACTAAGAAGAGATTTCGTCCTCGAAATCAACGAGAACCACAACTCATAAAAAAGAATAAAGAACTAACGACAGTAAGAAGAACTTACGTCATCCGAATAACTCCGGAAATCGCTGTATCATGTCAGACTCTGTCTCCCAAGTCACTTCCTCAACACCGTGACGGCTCCACTACACCTTCACTAACGGAATCAACTTGGTCCTGAGTTGCTTTTCTTTCCGATCAAGGATCTGAATCGGTCGCTCAAAATAGCTCAGAGTCTCGTCTAACTCGGCTTCGTCAGGCTGAAGGATATGAGAAGGATCTGGATGATACTTTCGCAGCATAGAGACGTGAAAAACGTCGTGAATACCAGATAAAGATGGAGGAAGTGCAAGTCTGTAGGCAAGATCGTCTATCTTCTCGAGAATCTCGTACGGACCGATGAATCTCGGAGATAACTTTCCTCTCTTACCGAATCTGACGGTGCCTCTGAACGGAGAAATCTTAAGGAATACACGGTCTCCCTGCTCAAAACTCAGAGGTCGACGTCTGACATTCGCATACTTTGCTTGTCTATCTTGAGCTGTCTTCATTCTGGTCTGAATGACCTTAACCTGTTCTGCCATAACTCGAAGCATATCCGGCCCCAAATCTGGTGACTCAGATAAATCATCCCAAAACAATGGAGATCGGCATTTCTTACCATACAATGCCTCAAATAGCGCCATACCGATACTCGCTTGGAAGCTGTTGTTGTAAGAAAACTCGACAAGAGGCAAAGAATCCTGCCAACTAGTGCCAAAGTCTAGCACTACCGCTCGCAGCATATCCTCCAACGTCTGGATAGTCCGCTCTGACTATCCATCTGTCTGAGGATGATAAGCTGTACTCAGATGCAATCGAGTACCAAGCGCCTCTTGCAAACTATGCCAGAAGTGCGAAGTGAATCTCGGGTCTCTGTCTTAAACGATCGACTTCGGCACCCCATGCAATCTCACAACATTGCTAACATAAAGCTCAGCCATCTGATCATGACGATACGTCATCCTGTAAGGAATAAAGCAAGCTGACTTCGTCAATCGGTCGATTACTACCCAAATGGCATCGCATCCTCGAACGGATCGTGGTAGCTTCGTGACGAAATCCATAGAAATGTGATCCCATTTCCAATCAGGAACAGATAAGCTGTGCAATAGACCACCTGGTCGCTTCCGCTCTGCTTTCACTTGCTGACAGTTCAAACACCGTGACACAAACCTCGCGATGTCGCTCTTCATTCTCTTCCACCAGAACTGACTCTTTAGATCATTGTACATCTTACGACCTCCAGGATGAATGCTAAACCGAATGCAATGAGCCTCTCGGAGAATACGCTGTATCAACTCCAAAATATCAGGCACAACATTACGGTTATTCACAAACAAAACGTCATCTCTAACCTGGAATTCTGACTGATGCCCTGTTCTGAATTTCTTTACTGAAACCTGAATGCTCGGCTCAGACTTCTGTGCTTCTCTGATTGCAACAAACAACTCCGGCTTGGCTTGAATAGCAAACACTCTGATATTCTCCCTATCTGTTTCAAACTCTAAACCAGAAGTGCAACAATCATCGACCAACTGAGAAACACCGATAGTTGAAAGAGATAAAGAACAAAGCTTTCGGCTCAAGGCATCTGCAACTGCATTCGACTTCCCTGGATAATACTTGATCTCACAGTCGAAATCCTTCAACAGATCTAACCATCTTCTCTGTCTCATATTCAGCTCTGCCTGTGAAAACAAGTACTTAAGACTCTTATGATCAGAAAAGATCTCAAAAGACTCACCATAAAGATAGTGACGCCAGATCTTCAAAGCAAATACAATCGCTGCAAGTTCAAGATCATGAACAGGATAACGAGTCTCGTGCGGTTTCAGCTGCCTCGATGCATACGCTATCACATGCTTATGCTGCATAAGAACACAACCCAAACCTCGGTTAGAAGCATCACAATACACTGTGAAACCTCCAGTACCCTTCGGAATAGAAAGAATTGGAGCACTGGTCAGTCTCCTCTTCAGATCAACAAAGCTAGCCTCACAATCTGTAGTCCAGACAAAAGGCGCATTCTTCTGAGTCAGCTGGGTAATAGGCTTGGCAATAGACGAGAAACCCTTGATGAAACGACGGTAATAACCAGCTAAATCCATGAAGCTTCGGATCTCAGGTACTGATGTCGGTCTAGGCCAATTCATAACCGCTTAGATTTTGCTGGGATCGACAGAAATCCCATCTTCAGAAATAATATGACCGAGAAAGACAACTCGATCTAACCAGAATTCGCATTTCGATAGCTTGGCAAACAACTGCTCAACTCGCAAAATCTGCAAGATGATTCTCAAGTGCTCTGCATGGTCAGTACGGTTCTTCGAGTAGATAAGAATATCATCGATGAAAATAATGACGAACTCATCTAAATAATGCTGAAAGATACGGTTCATCAAACCCATAAAAACAGCTGGAGCGTTAGTCAAACCGAACGGCATGACTATAAACTCAAAGTGACCATACCTCGTTCTGAATGCGGTCTTAGGAACATCTTCCTCTCGCACTCTCAGCTGATGGTAGCCTGACCTCAGATCAATCTTAGAGTAGACAGAAGAACCCTGCAGTTGATCGAACAAGTCATCTATTCGGGGTAAAGGATACCTGTTCTTAACTGTAGCCTGATTCAATTGACGGTAGTCGATACAGAGCCGCATAGAACCATCCTTCTTCCGAACGAATAGAACAGGAGCACCCCAAGGCGATACACTAGGTCTGATGTATCCCTTGGCAATCAAATCCTCAAGCTGCTCCTTCAACTCTCTCAATTCAACAAGTGTCATACGATAAGGAGCTTTTGAAATAGGTTGAGTACCTGGCACTAAGTCAATGCTGAATTCAACCTCTCGAATGGGTGGCAATCCAGGAACATCTTCCGGAAACACATCAGCAAAATCTCTAACCACTGGTAAGTCAACCAAAGCTGGGCTAGATTTCAGTACATCAACCGCATAAACCAAAAATCCTTCTGCACCTCTCTGTAACAAACGAGTCATAGATAATACTGAAATCAAAGGAATTCTAGATCGAGAACCCTTACCAAAGAATTTCCACTCGTCTGCCATTTCAGGTCTGAACCTGACAACTTTCAGAAAACAATCAACTGTTGCCCTGTACTTGGTCAAAGCATCTATACCGACAATACAATCAAAATCTGACAACCCAAGCACAATACAGTTGAATTCTAACAAATTCCCCTCGAAACAAAGTTCACAGTTCCTGACTAGTCGGACAGAAACAATTCCTCCACCCAAAGGTGAAGTAACAGCTACTACTGTAGGCAACAATTCAGTTGGCAAAGCATGCAATAACACATATTTCTCAGAGATAAAGGAATGGGAAGCACCTGTATCTATCAAGACATGAGAAGAATGACCGAAAATCGAACAGTTACCTGCTATGACATCGTCAGGTGCTGCCTGATCCTGATCCTCTGTCAATGCAAAGACTCGTGCTTGCTGTCTCGGAGGCTGATTTGCACTAGAGCTACCTCCCTGTCTGTTCTGCTGTTGCTGAGGTTGGAAAGAGTGCACTGCAGATGACTGCCTCTCCGGCTGAGCTGCAGGTCTAGACGAACTCCCACTCTGAGCTCTATCTCTATTACGTTGAGGGCACACTTTAGAGAAGTGTTCCGGTTGCTGACATGTGTTACAATTGCCGAAGACTCCCACACACTGATCCGGTGAGTGTCTTCCTCCACACTTGCTGCAGTACAAGGATGATGACCCATAACTCGGTCCTGAACCGAATTGCTTCGAACCACTGGAGCTAGACGAACTGCTCCCCTGTCTCTTGAACTGTTTACCTCTTGCCTTGTACTGATCCTTTCTGTTTCCCCCACTGTTTCCACCTTCATACCTCTGCTGCTGGTTCTGATGTTGAGATGGCTGATTCTGGTACTGAGATGGTTGGTTCTGATACTGCCTCTGCTGCTGAGGTGCCCCCTGATTACCTCTTTGCCTCCACAAGCCTGCTTCTGCTCCCTTTGCGTAATTCATGGCATCCGCAAAGTTGCTAGGCCTGCTGGTGTTAACCAACGTGAAGACATCGGGGTTCAACCCGTTGATGAACTGATCTGCCTTAGCTTCTTCATCTCCGGCAATTAGCGGTGCAAAACGCAACAGACTATCGAACTTAGCCACGTACTCTTCAATGTTCAGATTCCCTTGCCTCAGATTTGCAAACTCTGCTCCCTTATCCTTACGATACGAGATAGGGAAAAACCGCTTATAAAACTCAGATTTAAAAAGAGTCAAAGTAACCTCTGTACCTCTACTCTCAAATGCTTTCTTTGTCATGATCCACCAGCTCTTAGCACCACCACGCAGCTGATGAATTACTAACCTGATTCGGCGGTCATCTGTGTAGTCAATGGAATCAAACAACTGATCCATATCATCCAACCAACTCTCACAGTCAACTGGATTTTCTGAACCCATCAACAATGGCGTATTGAACGACTGAAACCTCTTCAGCAAGGTTTCCATAGGAGTCGCTGAAGCATCCAACTGATCAACCTCAGTGCTAGCTTGCTCAGTCGCAGGGATAACTGGTGGTGTGTTTCTGTTTATCACTCGACGAGGACCCATCTGATAATCAAAGGTTAACACACGAGATATCTCAATCGCTACCATCAGTGCCCTTACAACCGCTTGGAATACCGAATACCAGTCGAGAACAGAAACAGTTATATCTCAAGTAGATCATGCTTTATTAATTTAAATCACACAACCATGTAATTCAAATAATGCTCAAACAATAAAGCATGCTCGCATGGAATTAAGTACACAATTAAATAATTCAAACACATGCGAGGAGTCATTGCACACAGACTCGATCTACCCTGCTTACTCTAGTTCGATCAAGAATCTTAACTCTCTGATACCACTTAATGTGAGACCTCGATTCTAAACCACTAATCTCGGATTAAACAACAATTAAGCGAACGAGAATCCAAGAGTAAAACAATTCAAAGTTTTTTTTTTTTTTTTTTTAAACGCCGCGCGCCCGCGCGAGGAACCAAGCTCGCGCGTGCGCGGGCATCAACAACCGAGACCAACCAAAGGCTCGCGCCCGCGTGAGGTACCAAGCTCGCGCGCGCGCGGGCAAACAATTCAGAGGCCCAACGGAGGCCTCGCGCGCGCGCGAGGAACGCCTCGCCCGCGCGCGGAAGGCCTGGGCAGAAAATGCTCAGGCTGCAGAAAATAAAGAAAGGATTCCACGCTTGGTCCGACATGCCTTCAAACACATATGAAATAACAGGGTGTAGGGAAACATGCCATAACAAGTCATGCTTTCAGAAGGCCTAAAAACAATCAGAAGTCTAAATCGATACAACAACAACAACATACTTCGATTTTAGATTACAATCCGAATACAAACTAATTCGAATAACAAAACATATCAAGTTCGAGTTCTAACATGCTTCAATCTTAAACTAGATAAACATGCTAATTCGACTTCTAAACCGAGTCTCACTTCTACTACTTGCCCTCGAAGCTAACCATGCCTCTTCTGACTTGTTCCTGCCCCACCTGTTGCCAAGTACACATACAAAACAAAGCAACAGCCGGATAACCGGTGAGAACGACATTCCCAGTAAAAGCAACATAACAAGTAATACAAGTAACAAACATGCTTTCAATACAATAACGAAATCAATAACATCGTAATGAAATTCATGTCTTTAAACAGGGATATCAATTCTGATAACGAGGGATTGCTGCTATGCCTTTGGGATCCCGAGGATAAGATCACGTAACAACTCACCGACTCTCCCAATCGAGGTGGTGCCACGTATCTCACTCCTCTAGACTTTGAGCAACTATAATGAGTATGCTAGCACCAGACGAAACGACTACGACCTGGGCCACTCAATCATAGTTCCCAAACGTCTAAACAAAAAGGGCGGTTCTGCCCGCTGAAACAAGATTGGCTCAAGATGAATGCATAACAGAAACATAAAACATAATCCTTTTAACAAAAAACCAATACAATCAAACAATACACAAGTTCCTCACGCTAGAACAAGTGTAGATGCAAGTATGTGATTTCAAAATGGAAAACTCGAGAACCACAGTCCCGAGTATGCTATACCGCTACGATGACTGCTTTTACCTTTCAATGCAGTAGCTCCAACTCTGGATAAGCTACAAAAGAGATTGTATAAACAACTACACAATCTAACAACAACAAGGCAACGGTTCAAGGAAAACTCTTTATACCGTTCTTCGTCCAATTCTCTGAAACGATCAAACAGCTGCTAACTCTGGGCTTGACAACTCCAAACGAATCTGTTCAGATACAAGAGATGATTGATCAAAAACCACGATCAACTTACAAGCCAAGTTCAAACTCAAAAACGGTTCAAAATCTCCAAAAACTCAAACCGACGGCATAACGGCTATAACTGAACAAACCGGAAATGCAGACAGCACTTCAATACCGATATCAACTCATATCAATGCCCAAAACAACAATAACAAAGCAAACCCATCAATCTAAAACTCCACATTTTCGAAAATGGCTTCCAAAAATCATAACAAATCCGAACGTCGCTCTAATTCAAAACCGACAGATAATAAACGATCAGAACTCTGTCTAGAACAACATACTCGAATCTCGAACGATTCTAAAAACATCCAAAAACTAGAATGTATCCGATCGTAGAACCTACAATATAACAGAGCTCTCACTGCAGTGATCGATAATCTGCCTTCAGAAATAAATTCCAACGGCCGGATCGAGTTCGGACTGAATTCAGAAAGCTTGGAGCAAAATGAATCGGCTTCAATGGAGGGAGGCGATGCAATGGAGGTGATGGAGAAGTGAATGGGTCCAAAAGCCTTATAAATATATATAAAAACCGATAATTGCGTTTTAGTCCCTGAAATTTCCAAAATTTGCAAAAAGGACCCTGATCAATATCAAGTCGGCTCGTGAACTCTGAAATCTCCGATTAACTCAAATAAACTCATTTAAGATAAAAATGGGGCGTTACAACTCGCTCTGACTGTACGTATGTTTGAGGATGGAATGCAGTACTGAAAGTTAATTTCTTACCTAAAACATGGTGTAAACTTCCCCAAAAATCTGAGAAAAACTTAGGATCTCTATCAGACAATATTCTTGATGAAAGTCCATGCAATCTGACGATCTCCAAAATGTACAGCTCTGCGTACTTATTCATCGAGAAATTAGTCCTAACCGGTAGAAAGCGAGATGACTTCGTCAATCTATCAACTATCACCAAAATATAATTCATCCTTTGTGGTATAACTGACAATCCTACCATGAAGTCAATGTTGAAATCTTCCCACTTCCACGTGGGAATCGGCAACGGTTTCAGAAGTCCTGCTGGCCTCTGATGCTCAATTTTCACATGCTGGCATGTTAGACATTCGTTAACAAACCACATGATGTCCTTCTTCATACCTGGCCACCAAAACAACATATGCAGATCATTAAACATTTTGTACTCCCTGGATGAATGGAATACGGTGTATTATGTGCTTCTCTCATCAAATCTAATCACAGTGAGTCCACTGTTGGCACCCACATTCTTCCTTTGTGATGCACAATCCCATCTTTAACCATATACAATTTACCACCTTTGTCTTCATCCCTTTGCATCCATGCTACTAGTTGTTGTTCTGTAGCCTGACCAACTCGAATTCTATCAAGTAAGCTTGGTACCACTATTAAAGCTGAAAAAGTGCATGCTTCCTTCGATTTGACCACCTCTAACCTCAGTCTCTCAAAATCTGCAATCAATTCATGTTGAGTTGTAAACTGATTCAAAGATGCATACTTGCGACTCAAAGCATCTGCTACTACATTAGTCTTAACGGGATGGTAGCTAATTTCACAATCTTAATCCTTCACCAATTCCAACCATCGCATCTGTCTCACCACAATTCAATATAAACACAACTGCTGCCAATTCAAGATCATGAGTCTGACAGTTTCTCTCATGAACTTTTAGCTGTCGGGATGCATAAGCTAGAACCTTGTCATCTTGCATCAAAACAACCCCTACACCACTTTTGGAAGCATCTGTATACACGACAAAATAACTAGTGCCTTATGAATTCCTAGCACTTGCGTTGTCATGAATATTTTCTTCAGCTCAATAAAACTTTTCTCACATTGATTTGACCACTCAAAATTCACGCCATTTCTAGTCAATGACGTCAGTGGTAGAGCTATCTTGGAAAAATCCTTGATGACCCAAGAAAATCCATATCTCTGTAGCATTCTTCGGAGCAACCCAATTCAAAATTTCTTCTACCTTAGATGGATCAACTTCGATTCCTCTCGCTGAAACTAGATGACCCAAAAATGCAATCTGCTCCAACCAGAAATAATAGTTACTGAACTTAGCAAACAACTGCTTCTCCTTCATAATCTGCAAGACTGTAGTAAAATGCTGACAATGCTCATCCGGACTGCGAGAGTAGATCAGTATGTCATCTATGAATACTATGAAAAACTGATCCATGAAAGGATGAAACACCCGGTTCATCAAATCCATGAACACAGCTGGTGCATTGGTCAACCCTAACGACATAACCAGAAACTCATAGTGGTTGTATCGAGTCCTGAAGGCCGTTTTCTGCACATACTCATATTTCACCTTCAAATGATGGTAAATTGACTACAGACCGATCTTAGAGAACACCACTGCCCCTTGCAACTGATCGAAAAAATCATTTATTCTCAGTAGTCGATACATGTTCTTCACCGTAACTCGGTTCAACTCTATGTAGTCAATGCACAACCTCATTGACCCATCTCTCTTGCGCAAAACAACTTTGGTGCACCCCAAGTTGACACACTCGGTTTGATGAATCCCTGGTTGATAAGTGCATTTTGTGCACTTAATTTTCATTGATATTTATTGTTAATTGCTCGGTTTCAAATGGATTTATGCGTAGTTTGTTGTTGTTTGTGTTGGATTTTAGGAATCATAGGAAATAATAAATAGGTGTTGGTTGGAGTCTAAGGAATCAAGAAAAAGGCTAAACGAGCGAAGATGGTTCAAGAATTTGAAGGAAAAATGAAGAGGAGGCCGAAGCCTGTGCGCTCACGCGCGGTCTATTGAAAATTGTGAGTGCAAGTCCGAGGGTTGTGCATGCCCACGCCTTGACCGATGTGCGCCCATGCGTGTTGGTGAAATTTGAAGATTGTGATCAGAGTTTGATGCGCACCAGCGCCCCCTACTTAGCGCGCCCGCGCATTGGGAATTCCAGCCGAGAAGATTTTCATTTTTTAGGGAAAATTTGGGTATTATTTTGGGCTTATTTTGGACGAATTCTAGGGCATATTTAATGATGTTTTCTGAACCTAATGAGGGTTAGCCGCCACACAACGCACTACAATTTTGAGAGTACCGAATTGTGCGATTTCGGAGATCAATCGGGATCGTGAATTGAAGAGTCATTTTGGAGAAAAGATGGAAGCCACTCAACCGGACACAGAATAAAGACTACGAGTTTGTTATTCTAGTTTGAATTCTCTTTTGATTATGAAAATATGTTTGGATTATTAAACATGGTTTGGTTGTGTTTGAATTTTATCATGAACTAAATTTTCCTAGTCTAGGGGTTTTGATGTAGCCTGGTTGAGACATGTTCATAAATCTTTGATTTATTGAATTGAATTTCTTTAGTTTAATTGTTTTTCTTGCTTTGAAAATCATTTCAATTTGCTGGCCATAAATTGATTTGTCAAATTTATTTGAAATCCGGCACTCGGGAGAGGGTATTGTGAATAGGATCAATAGAAAACACACTGTTAATTATTTATATAAATCGAGAGAGTATATAGCCTTAATAGTTCTTTGAAAAGAACACCATTTTACATATATCACTACAATTAGATTTTTAATTGGGAGATTGGAATTGAACTGTAGTTGATACAATCTATTTGATGCTCGGGAGAGGGAAATAGAATAATCTAAATGTTCTTGTTTATTAATTGAATGAAATTCATGAAAATAGATTAATTAGGAATGAATATTATTGAAACTAGGTGAAATCAAAACCTCTAGACCATTTTACTCTGATTGATAATCTTTTAAAGTTGTGTTGGTGTGCTTGATAAAATATCATTGCTTATTTAATTTTTCAGCAAATTTCTAAAAATTGATTTTCTAAATAAAATTAGGACTATTTTAATTACAAGTACTGAATATTTTCATGTTACTCCTCGTGGGATTGACACTTAACTTACTATTTACTAAAACTTAACAATCCTGCGCTTGCGAGCGTAAATTTCGCAACAAGTTTTTGGCGCCGTTGCCGTGGAGTAATTTATTGATTTTATTTTAGTCTTGTTACCAATTTTTCTAGATTTAAATTTAGAGCTTTTATTTATTTTATTTTTAGTTGCTAATTGATTTTAATTCTTCTTACTCGCAGTGTATGCGGAGATCACAAAGCGCTAATTCACTACTGTTTGATCCAGAGATCGAACACACTGAAAGAGCACCGAGATGACTGAGAAGAGAAGAAGAAGTAAACATAATGGCTGAAGAGAACGTACAACAACCTCCCTTTGTAAGACCCAAAAATATTAAGTTATTAATTACGGAATTAGAGATTTAAATTCCAAATATTTGAAAATATTCAATTGGATTATTTATGGAAATTAGAGATTTAATTTCCGAGTCAAAAATATTTAATTTGAGAATTTATGGATTTTGAGATTTAAATTCCGGGATTCTTAAATTAAAAGAATTAAATATATGAATTGAATATTTTGGAATTTAAGATGAAAATTCCATGTTCCAGGAATTGAAGAGGATTTAATTCGGAGGTGAAACTCGAGCAGAGACTATTTTGCAAATATCGAAGTTCCGAGGGCTAAAATGCAAATTTTAATTTTAATCCGAGAATATATAATTTTAGAATTTTTGGAGTTTAGATTTAAATTCTAATATTCTTAAATTATTTAGGATTGAAATTGAATTAAATGATTGGCTGAGGACTAAATCACAATTAATGAAGAGTTGAGGGGCTATAGTGCAATTTCCCTTGCAAGTGGGAAATCACACATGTGTGATATACATATAATTGTATAATTGAAGTATGAATCATCAGATTTCTGCAGCAAAAGTCGAGACCTTCAGCTCCTATGTCTTCTTCTTCGTTTTGAAATTGTGATATCTTTTGATCTGGTCGTCCGATTTGAATTCCGAAGATAGTTCCGAAATCCTTGCGACAAGAGCTACGAATTGATGTAAGTATTTAGATTTTTACAGCATGTTTCAAAATTGTAATACGTTAAGAATCAGATCATGATGTTATATTGATGTTTTTGAAGTTATATTTCGTTCGATATCGAAACCGAATCGAAGAACGGATGTTTTTGGACTTTGATATGACCTTCCAGCGTATATTCGAATTATTACACCATGGATCTTGCTGTTTTATGCTGATATATTGGTTTAGGAGGTGTATTAGAAGTTAATATGATTGTTAGACTTGATATGTATTACGTTATCGACGTTGGGTCGAAGAACAAGCGTCGGTTGCAATTGCTATGATTTTTCAGAAGTTATATTAGATCCTATGCTTCTGATTTTGATGATGTTTGATGATATATGGCTGGTATGAGTTGTGTTTGAAGTTTAGTTGAATGATAGAGTTGGTAGAAATGAGTTACGGTTGTCGCATTTTAACCGTTACGCCGTCAAGTCAAGAATTGGCAAGTATTTGAATCTAGATTGATTGAGATGGATATTGCATGAGTTCTTGCTGATTTTCTTGAGTATATATGCTGTGTTTTCAGATTGAAAACATGGGGCTTCAAGTTAATAAGACAACTTCGAAACCAATTGACGAAAGAACAAGGATTGTGACTTGTTAGCCTTGAGGATTGAGTTGAAGTTTTAAACAGAAGTTTGATATGAGTTTGTTGTGTTGAATAGCTCAAGATTTGGAGAATCTCAACCACGACTGAATGACAGAAAGGTATAAGACGACATCAAGATTCAGGGGTTTGAAACTCAAGGATGAAGCTTCTTGAGTTGTCCCGATAAACCACATACTTGTTGCTCTTTATTCTTGATTTAGAATTTGATGTTTTCGATCCATCTCAAGTAGTGGATCTTTACTTGAGTTATATATTATATGAATAAAATTTAATTGATTCTTTTTCCAAGGTCAGATGGACCTTATTTTTGAGTCAGATGACTACGATAGACGGATATTCATGTCAAGATCGTATACGAATCTTGATGGCAGTGATTTTTTATTAATCAATTCGTTAGCGCGCTATATAAATCTTTTGATTTGAAGTATGATTTGAATTATTGCTTTGAAGCTTTAAATTGAAGTATTTAGGGTTGAATTGATATAAATTTGATATGTATATGTCTTTTATATTGGGAATTATATTCTCACCGGATTTATCCGGCTGTTGTCTTGTTTTGTATGTGTGCATGACAATAAGTGGGGCAAGAGATGACTAGAATTGATATGGGTAGCTCGAGAGAGAGACGTAGATGTGGTGTCTCGGTTTGTAGAGGAAGTGATGAACTTTAGATCCTTGTCAAGCATGTCTTGGATTTATGTTTGTTGCTTGTTGAAAGAAGATTTATGATCTTAGGTAGTCTAGCTTCTTTTGATATATTATACACTACTTGATGTTGTAAGGATTGCATGAGATGATGCTTAGCACTTGATACAGGTTAATGTATAGTTTTCAGATTTGATTTCATGCTTTGTAGCTCATTTTGACAGCAACATTCCAAGAATTGTATTCTGCATATTTTTGTATAGGGATGGCCGCTCGATTGGTTGAATTTAACCGATCGAGCGAGCCCAATTATTTTACAAACCCGAGAACTAGAGCTTTTGCGACCGCTCGATCGGTTATATTTGACCGATCTAGCGAGGCTCAAATTTTAAAAAAAAAAATTTTATTTATTTATGTGGTTTTGTGTTTGTTTATTCTTTATCTTGTACGATTAATGTTAATTAATCGTTAATTACCCTAAGACGAGATTAGCAACCCGAGGCCCCACAACAGGTGGTATCAGAGCGGAAGTTAACTCTTGGACCAAGATAGAAATGAGTGAGCAGGTTAGAATGAGTTGTATGAACGTATAGTATAACATGATTAATGCTTTCTTTGATGTGATGAATTGAATGCGATTATGATTTACTATTGACAGCAATACCTGCCTTACTGCGTTATGAATTGTGTTAAATTCTTATAGCTTTTGTTATGATATTTCCTCGGGTGAAGTAAGCACCCCAGAACTGTGCTTCGTTTCAAGTAAGGTAAATACCCTAGATGAAACAGAACAGTAATCTTCAGATGAAGAAAGCGTCTCAGATTGAGCAGAATTGTATATGATTGAATGAAAGACTTTTATGCTTACCTTGATGAAGATAGTATTGAAGCGATTTTAGACATACCGTCCGCCAATTATGAAAGATACAGATGATGCCAATGTATTTAGAAGTTGGTTTGCGAAGCTTGATCATTTGTGGAGTCTTTGAAATATTCAGATGAATAAAGAATCAGGTTGAGTGTATACCAACTTCACTATTTAACAAAATATTGGTGGATTGGTACAAAGATATTGTTACGAAGAAATTTTTCAAGAGTCGAGGTATGTTATTTGTTTGGATTATATTGAGAACAAATTTGTTTATCAGCAATTTCTTTCCGTATCAGATAGGAAAGATATGAGAATAGATTAGGCCAAGAAAGCAGAATATGCTCATTAGAGGCAAAACAATTTGATTATTGAGGACTATGAAATTAGATCCTCAAGTTTATTGTTTTGTGTTCTTTGAGTAGGTGATAATGAAGAAACTCAAGTCGATTTGTGTATGAAAGGCCTGAACCCGGAGATTTATGTTAGATTATGACGACCGTAGTTTTTACAGAAGCCATAGACAGGGCCAAGAAAGTTAAAGCTAGTTTTTCTGATGTAAAAAGAAAAATAGACATGCCAGAGAATGTAAGATAATCACAACCTCAGCAAGAATTTCCACATCAGAATAGATTTGAGGCTCGAGGTAGTGGCTGTAGCAGCAACGATTACCCTCAGCTGTAGAGTTAACAGTTTAAGAGTTAAGGAAGTAGCTCCTCTAGCTCTAGCAGACTGAGACAGATTTGTTTGGGTTAGAATGCAGAGTATGCTGCTGGTTTTGTACTCATTTACGAGGGAGATATCTTAGCAATCAGTACAGAGAAGTTTCATAAAGATGTAATTTATGCAAGAAAATGACACATGTTGCTAGAATGTGTTTAAGCAAAGCAGATTAAAAAGAAATCAGAATGACGATTAATCCCCGAGTCATACAGAGGATCAGACATAAATTGCACCTGACAATGAGATTACAGGTAACAGATCATTTTGTTAATTTAACCTATTTATGTTCTTGGTGTAAGAGATATATTTTGATAGCTGAAGTCTTTTTTATGTTATGATCTCTGTATAAGAAGAAATATCTGTGGATTTGATTGAAGAGTTGAGTTACCATTTTGATGAGATATGTGTGAACATGATTTTGTTCGTACTTGGGATATTTATTGATGTTGCATGATAGATGATGATGCACTACTCAAGTACAGAATAGCAGGAGATTGCTTCTCAGAAATGGTTAAGCTGGACTAATGATTATAGAAAAGTGTATATGAATATGATGATATAGCATAGAACCTAGAATGTTTATTTCTTTTATTTCTGTATGTGACTATAGAAAAGTTTCGAGATAATTATATTCTATGCACTGGATATGTTCAAGAACTAAACCAGCATTGGTAGATATACCAATGGTTAAGGGTTGTAACTATATTCCAAGTGTGATTGTCGACTATAGTTTAAGTTGTGAACTTGAATTTCATAGAGAAGCATAAGATTACGAAATGAATATTGTGATTGAGAGCTTATGGAGTAGATGTTGATAAGGAAATCAGTTACAGTTGAGTCTTTTCTTTGATTATGCTGAAGTTATTACATTATATTGGAGATATGATTATTGAAATATTTGATATTGATTTGCTCTCCTTATTTATTCATAGAGCCTGAGTTGATTCACTCGTTCTGAGTTATGAGATGCAAGTGAGTTGTTTTCACTGTGCAGAGTTTGTTATCGAGAAGATTTGATTTTGGATGACCCTGATTGAGATATTTTCTCAATCTTGATTTATTTCTTTTGATTTCAAGAATTATTACTCCGTCGATAGTTATTCCAGCGTAATTGAGTTTTTTGGCTCGTAACTGATAGAAAGATTAGAATATCATTTGACTTTATGGGTTGATTAGATGATTTGTCAGTACTTGGGAAACAGAAAGAGAGAATTTGATGGACACATGAGTATTTGATAACATATGTCTATGTGTTCTGATTCGAATTTTTCAGACAATGGTGTTTTCAATCCAAAATTCTCAATGAATAATGAGCTTGAATTGCTTATAGAAGATAACAGATATACAGAATTGAGATCAAAGCATTTGAGTTCAATAGAGAATGCCAGATCAAGATATATATTGAAAACGACAGATTAGAATTGATGGATTTTGTAGTGAATAATCATTGGATTATGCTAGATATTCGAGATATGGAATGTCAGAGATTGGTAGAGGCACACTACACCAGATTGAATATCCATATTGTTGTTTGAAAAATGTATGAACTACTTTGGAAATCAGTATTGATGAAAGGAAATGAATGCAGATCTGACAGAATTGAATTTTGGCTATCACGATTTCCAATGGTAGAAACAGAAAAGAAGAGATCAAATGGTCGAAGAGACAGTTTAGCCACTTGAGAGTCGAAATAAGAACAGTTTTTCGACAAATTTGTCATTCGAAACTATTCAGATCGTCATGAATATGCGATTTGAATTGTGGTATATTATGACAAATTCCAGAATACGCTAGACATATATGATTTGGTAGTTATTAAGAAGATAGAGATGTTTGCAAAGCCAGGAATTATTGAAATCTATCGTTGAGGTGAAAACTTTAGATTTAACTTGATAGATTGTGGAGCTGATTATCAGAGATTTTGAGTTATTGGTTATAAGTGATTGCATTATATCAACCTTTAATCGATGGATTGTCTGAAGTGACTATCCATATTTTGATGAGTTACTCAGAACTCTAGTACCTGATTCGGTACCAACTGATTGATTTTGCCACTTGTTGATTTTAATTCTTGTGACAGCTATCTGACAGATATAGAGATAGTTTTTTGATTAGTAGATGAGAAGAAAATCAGAGTTCTTGTGTTGAGATAGTATCTCTGTATTTTTAAGGTATCATATCAGATTTGAGAAAAGACAGAAAATGTGAAGATTTTTCTGTACAGAATGAAAGACGAACAGAGTATGATAGATACATATCTTGAAATGGTAATCAGCATGACAGATTAGACTTGATATATGTTCTTTGCCAAGCATAGAACGATATAGAAACAGAAACAAGTCGTCACGAAAGCTGAATTGTACTGTATGAGATTTTCAATATAGTTAATGAAGTTACTGACAGATATATTTCAGAAGTGATAAGAGAGATCAGATATGATCTATGTGTCTACGCTAAAGAATCAGTTAGATTCTTCTAATGTACTTTAGTTAGCAGAAGTAGAATTTGATAAGAGCCTGAGTTATTTACGCATCCGAAATAGATACTGAATCTGAAAGAGAAATAGTTCAGAGATACATCAAATTCCGATAAGTTAACTAAGCACAATAGAGTAGATGCAAATGTGAAGAAAGAACTTGAAGAGGTAGATTCAGATGTGATAGTAGAGATTTAGAGTTGTATGATTGAAGTAAGAATTACTTCAGCTACACTTTTACCTGTGAAATGTAATCAGGTGAGGTTGATAAGCTTTTGTATTGATCAGAATGATTGATACAGATTTTGGATCACAAGGAAGATCCGATTAGATGTAAGATAGCTCAGTGATTGAAGAATTGATCTGAAGTGATCAGAGAGAAGAATACGAGAAGATATCAACTAAAAAAAAAATCAGCAAAGATATCGAGAACTTACAGAATTGAAGTAAATACTATTTCAGATAACTTTACATGACGCGATTCAGTAGTAAGATTAGATTGTGATTTCGAGGACGAAATCATTCCTTAGAGGGGAGGAATTGTAAGGCCCAAAAATATTAATTTATTAATTACGGAATTAGAGATTTAAATTCTGAATATTGGAAAATATTCAATTGGATTATTTATGGAAATTAGAGATTTAATTTCCGAGTCGAAAATATTTAATTTGAGAATTTATGGATTTTGAGATTTAAATTACGGGATTCTTAAATTAAAAGAATAAAATATTTGAATTGAATATTTTGGAATTTAAGATGAAAATTCCATGTTTCAGGAATTGAAGAGGATTTAATTCGGAGGTGAAACTCGAGCAGGGACTGTTTTGCAAATATCAAAGTTTCGAGGGCTAAAATGAAAATTTTCATTTTAATCCGAAATTATTTCATTTGAGAATTTTTGGAGTTTAGATTTAAATTCTAATATTCTTAAATTATTTAGGATTGAAATAGAATTAAATGATTGGCCGAGGACTAAATCACAATTAATGAAGAGTTGAGGGGCTATAGTGCAATTTCCCTTGCAAGTGGGAAATCACACGTGTGTGATATACATATAATTTTGTAATTGAAGTATGAATCATCAGATTTCTGCAGCAAAAGTCGAGACCTTCAGCTCCTATGTCTTCTTCTTCATTTTGAAATTGTGATATCTTTTGATCCGGTCGTCCGATTTGAATTCCGAAGATAGTTCCAAAATCCTTGCAACAAGAGCTACGAATTGATGTAAGTATTTAGATGTTTACAGCATGTTTCGAAATTGTAATACTTCAAGAATCAGATCATGATGTTATATTGTTGTTTTTGAAGTTATATTTCGTTCGATATCGAAACCGAATCGAAGAACGAATGTTGTTGGACTTTGATATGACCTTCCAGCTTATATTCGAATTATTACACCTTGTATATTGTTTTTTATGCTGATATATTGGTTTAGGAGGTGTATTAGAAGTTAATATGATTGTTAGACTTGATATGTATTACGATATCGACGTTGGATCGAAGAACAAGCGTCGGTTGCAATTGCTATGATTTTTCAGAAGTTATATTAGATCCTATGCCTCTGATTTTGCTGATGTTTGATGATATATGGCTGGTATGAGTTGTGTTTGAAGTTTATTTCAATGATAGAGTTGGTAGAAATGAGTTACGGTTGTCGCATTTTAACCATTACGCCGTCAAGTCAAGAATTGGAAAGTATTTGAATTTAGATTGATTGAGCTGGATATTTCTTGAGTTCTTGCTCATATTCTTGAGTATATATGCTGTGTTTTTAGATTAAAAACTGGGGGCTTCAAGTTAAGAAAACAACTTCGAAACCAATTGACGAAAGAACAAGGATTGTGACTTGTTAGCCTTGAAGATTGAGTTGAAGTTTTGAACAGAAGTTTGATATGAGTTTGTTGTGTTGAATAGCTCAAGATTTGGAGCATCTCAACCACGACTGAATGACGGAAAGGTATAAGACGACATCGAGAGTCAGGGGTTTGAAACTCAAGGATGAAGCTTCTTGAGTTGTCCCGATAAGCCACATACTTGTTGCTCTTTATTCTTCATTTAAATTTTGATGTTGTCGATCCATCTCAGGTAGTGGATCTTTACATGAGTTATAAATTATATGAAGAAAATTGAATTGATTCTTTTGCCAAGGTCAGATGGACCTTATTTTCGAGTCAGACGACTACGATAGATGGATATCCATGTCAAGATCGTAAACGAATCTTGATGGCAGTGATTTATTATGAATCAATTTGTTAGCGCTCTATATAAATATTTTGATTTTAAGTATGATTTGAATTATTGCTTTGAAGCTTTAAATTGAAGTATTTAGAGTTGAATTGATATAAATTTGATATGTATATGTCTTTTATACTAGGAATTATATTCTCACCAGAGTTATCCGGCTATTGTCTTGTTTTGTATATGTGCATGGCAACAGGTGGGGCAAGAGCTGACCAGAATTGATATGGGTAGCTCAAGAGATAGACGTAGATGTGGTGTCTCGGTTTGTAGAGGAAGTGATGAATTTTAGATCCTTGTCAAGTATGTCTTGGATTTATGTTTGTTGCTAGTTGAAAGAAGATTTATAATCTTAGGTAGTCTAGCTTCTTTTGATATATTATAGACTACTTGATGTTGTAAGGATTGCATGAGATGATGCTTAGCACTTGATACATGATAATGCATAGTTTTCAGATTTGATTTCATGCTTTGTAGCTCATTTTGACAGGAACATACCAAGAATTGTATTCTGAAATTTTTTTTACAGGGATGGCTGCTCGATCGGTTGAATTTAACCGATCGAGCGAGCTTAATTATTTTCCAAACCCGAGAACTGGAGCTTTTGCGACCGCTCGATTGGTTATATTTGACTGATCGAGCGAGGCTCAAATTTAAATTTTTTTTTTAATTTCTTTGGGTTTGTGTTTGTTTATTCTTTATCTTGTACGATTAATGTTAATTAATCGTTAATTGCCCTAAGACGAGATTAGCAACCCAAGGCCCCACACCCTTGGTTCCAATTAGAGATCATTTCATGCCGACGATCCAAGCTTCTTATTCTAGAATCTCTCGAGGGACTATAAATGCCGACAACTTTGAATTGAAGACGGTGTTGATTAAAATGGTTCTGCAGAACCAATTCAATGGGAGCGCCATAGTTGATCCTTATCTACACCTACGGATTTTCTTGGAGATAACTGATACGGTAAGGATGAATGGTGTTTCTGAGGATATTATACGTTTACGATTTTTTCATTTTTCTCTCAGGGACCAGGCTAGAAGTTTTTTACAATCATTATCGTTGGGAAGTATTACTACATGGGAGGAAATTGTAGTCAAGTTTCTTGCAAATTACTTTCCACCTGCCAAATCCACCTAGCTAAAGATTGAGATCAGCACCTTCAGGCAGATGGACTCTGAACAACTATATGAAGCATGTAAAAGGTATAAATATTTGTTAAGACGTTGTCCTAACCATAATTTTGCAGATTGGGAGCAAATCAATTGGTTCTATAATGGGTTAAACACGCCTAAAATGATGTCAATGGACTCTGCAGCTGGAGGAACTATATTTTCAAAGGATCCCATTTAGGCGTATGATATGCTGGAACAAATGACCAATAAGAGTTTTCAATGGCCATCTGAGCGTTTAGTATCCCGTACCCTAATTGAGTAATTAAAGGATTTATGCTAATTAATTGAGTTTGTTATTGGACGGATCGGAAGCTCCGAAGGCACGATCGGAAGCTCCGAAAAGGATCGGAAGCTCCGATGAGCAATCGGAAGCACCGATGTTATTATGTCAGGCATGACGTGTGGTTGGATCGGAAGCTCCGATCAGGACCGGAAGCTCCGATCACCCCTATCCGGAGTCAACAAGTGATATTTTGACACGTGGCAGATCAGGATCTTCGGAAGCTCCGATGGCAGGATCGGACGTTCCGATCGAGGTTCGGACGTTCCGATCAAGGATCGGAAGTTCCGATCGTTGTCTATAAATAGAAGGCCGAGACTTCACTTTCATTTGCCAATTCCGAGTTCTCCTTTCCTTTCTAGTCCTTTTGGACCTGTTCTAGTCTACTTAGGCTTGGTCCGGAGGTCGGAGAGGCGTTCGGTAGTTGTAGCGGAGTTGTGCCCAAGTTCTGGAGGCATCGACATCAAAGGGCTAACGACGGACGAAGGTATAGCTTTTGCTTCCTATAAATATTTAGGAGTATGCAATAGCTTAGTTAAGGCTTTTAGAGCACTTTAATGATAATAGTATCATTTGGCAGTGTAGAGCAGACTATAGGCGTGGACCTAGAGTTGGTAGAGCTTGCACTGTATTGAGGTACGAAAGTACTGTTCGAGATATCCTGACTGAGTATGCATGTATTATGTGACTGCATGATTTATATGTCATGATATTATGCTGCATTCATTTGCATCTTGCTGTATCTCCTTCGAGATGTCTGTTAGTAGGGTTGTACCCTATCCTGTTAGTGGATTGGACTTCCATCGATTTGGGTCCGGCGTATCCACGGTTATCTCGGTATGGGAGCCACCTCCTGAAGCGACGGCACAACGTGCTACATACCAGGGCCCGGTCTTTCTCTGTTATCTGATCCTTGACCTCGAGTCTATAGGGAGTTCACTTTGCATGCATGTATACTCATACTCTCGCACTGAGCGTTTTATGCTCACGTCTCGTACTCTGTATTTTCTGGACACCCTATTCCATGGGGCAGGTTTGCGATTGGACGAGGAGGGTGGATCCAGGAGGGGCTAGTCAGTGGTTGGCCAGCTGGAGCTTCGCTTAGGTTTTATTACTGTTGTTTGGGTTTATACAGCTATTCGATTTGGTTGTATATTATTGGATAAATTACAGATTCCTTTACTTGGGATTGTATATTGTTTATGAATTCCGCAGTTTTATTCTGATATCTGTTTAATTAAGTTAATTGCATGCATAAGTTCTGTTTAGTAGGTGATCCGGGTAAGGGTCACTACATTTATGGTATCAGAGCATGCAAAAGATTTCTTGGGATTTAGTCTCATCTTGAGGTATTTTTGTAGATGTCAAATCGTGACGACCAGAGTTCTCATGGCAGTGTTGGTGGGCGTTGGGGTGATGCCGACTGGGAGCCTCGTCGAGAACGGCGTCATCGTCATCATGACGACGAGCGTTTCACTGTGCGTCGATTCTTAGCTATGGGTCCCAAGCCCTTAGTTGGAGGTGAGTCTCCGGAGGATGCGGAGAACTGGTTAGACCGCATGGAGACGACTTTTCAAACTTTCCAATGCACCGATGAGCAGAAGGTGGAGACCCTTGGCTATCTTCTGGATGGGCGTGCGCGCAGGTGGTGGAGGTTTACTTCTGCACCTTTTGTTGCGGCGAGAGGAGTGGCCACCTGGGCCGAGTTCCGCACAGCTTTCCAAAAGCGGTATTTTCCTCCTGCACTCCGACAGTCGAAGGCGGGCGAGCTACTGAGTCTGCGACAGGGAGCTATGTCTATTGATGAGTATCAGCAGAGGTTCTTTGATCTGCTATCCTACTGCCCCGAGATTGCTGATAGCTCAGAGATGAAGTATAATCTGTTCCTTCAGGGCCTTAACCCTGAGATCCATGACCGTGTGGCGGTTGGCGACGACATGTCCTACGAGGGTTTGGTGAGCCGTTGTCATCAGGCAGAGGACAGCATTCGGCGGAACAAGTCTTTCCCTCAGTCGAGGCCTGCTAGTTCTTTGGGTCCCCGTGCCCAAAATTTCAAGAAGTCAGGATCTTCTTCTTCCTCTGGTTCTGGAGGTGTTGTCCGTTTCGGTAAGAAGGACAAGTGTGATCACTGTGGGAAGAACCATCCATCCGACAAGTGCCGCAGGGCTTCTGGAGCTTGTTTCCATTGTGTAGAGACTGGTCATATCCGGAGGGATTGTCCACAGTCTGGGGGAGGCGGTTCTGGTTCAGGTTCAGGATCGGGTTCTTAGGCTACCGTACAGCAGAGGTCGCAGGGACAGTCTGCTGGGAGTTCTCATTTGAGGCCACGAGCTTCTGGCCAGGTGTTTGCCCTGAGACATGATCAGGCTGTGGAGGAGAATGAGAAAGTCATCGCAGGTACATTTATGCTTTATGGTATACCTGCTCTTGTACTTATTGACACTGGTGCATCTCATTCCTTCATTTCTGCACGTTTTGTTAAGAGGCATAAGTTACCATGCATTGCACTAGACGTAGTGATGTCTGTTTCTACTCCGACGGGCCAATCTTCTTTGGCTAAGCGTCTAGTGATGGGTTGCCCTTTAGAGTTCGAAGGGAACGTTCTGTTGGCAAATCTCATGGTCCTAGCGATGGACGACTTTGATTGCATTCTGGGAATAGATGTGTTGACTACCTATCGAGCTTCAGTGGACTGCTATCAGAGATTAGTACGCTTTCATCCGGAGGGGAGTGAGAGCTGGTTTTTCTATGGTGAGGGAGCGCGACCCCCGATGCCTTTGGTATCAGCTTTGAGAGCCTGTCGAGCTCTGGAGTCTGGCGGGGAAGGCTACCTTATCTATGCAGTTGATTTGTCCGCTAAGAGTATTGGGATAGAGAGAATTCCTGTTGTGGATGAATTTCCAGATGTGTTTCCTGATGAGATTCCGGGTTTTCCTCCTGCTAGGGAAGTCGAGTTTGGCATAGAGTTGATGCCGGGTACTTCGCCTATTTCTAGAGCACCGTATCATCTGGCTCCATCAGAGATGCGTGAGTTGAAGAATCAGCTACAGGATCTTTTGGACAAGGGGTACATTCGTCCTAGTGTATCTCCTTGGGGAGCTCCTGTTCTCTTCGTGAAGAAGAAGGATGGGTCGATGCGGCTGTGCATTGACTATCGGCAGCTGAATCGAGTCACTGTGAAGAACAAGTATCCGTTGCCTCGTATTGATGACTTGTTTGACCAGCTGCAGGGCACGTCAGTTTACTCCAAGATTGACTTGAGATCTGGGAATCATCAGTTGAGAGTCCGTGATCAGGACGTAGCCAAGACTGCATTCCGTACTCGCTATGGGCATACGAGTTCCTAGTGATGCCATTTGGTTTGACTAATGCGCCGGCTATATTCATGGATCTGATGAACCGTGTCTTCAGGGAGTATTTGGACAAGTTTGTCGTGGTCTCATTGACGACATCTTGGTGTATTCGCGTAATACGGAAGAGCATGTTTCTCACTTGCGGTTGGTACTGCAGACTCTTCGAGATGAGCAATTGTACGCCAAGCTGAGCAAGTGTGAGTTCTGGATGGATAGAGTGGTTTTTCTTGGCCATATCATATCCAGGGAGGGAATTTCTGTTGATCCAAGCAAGATTGAAGCGGTACTTAATTGGTCGCGTCCGACGACAGTTGCTGAGATCCGTAGTTTTCTGGGTCTAGCAGGGTATTATCGTCGCTTTATTTTGAACTTCTCTCAGTTAGCTCGACCGTTGACGCAGCTTACCCGCAAGGGTGTGGATTTCGAGTGGTCCTCCGAGTGCGAGGAGAATTTCCGTGAGCTTCGACGGCGGCTGACTTCTGCGCCGGTGTTGGCATTACCGTCAGGATCTGGAGGGTATGTAGTTTACACGGATGCTTCTCTTCAGGGGTTAGGCTGTGTCCTGACTCAGAATGGGCATGTGATCGCATACGCTTCTAGACAGCTGAAGCTTCACGAGGACAACTACCCAGTCCATGATTTGGAGTTAGCAGCCATTGTGTTCGCTTTGAAGATCTGGCGTCATTATCTGTATGGCGAGAAATTTGAGATCTTCACCGACCATAAGAGTCTCAAGTATTTGTTCACGCAGGCAGAATTGAACTTGAGTACCTGGCACTAAGTCAATGCTGAATTCAACCTCTCGAATGGGTGGCAAACCAGGAACATCTTCCGGAAACACATCAGCAAAATCTCTAACCACTGGTAAGTCAACCAAAGCTGGGCTAGATTTCAGTACATCAACCGCATGAACCAAAAATCCTTCTGCACCTCTCTGTAACAAACGAGTCATAGATAACACTGAAATCAAAGGAATTCTAGATCGAGAACTTTTTTTTTAATACTTACAATATAACAGAGCTCTCACTGCAGTGATCGATAATCTGCCTTCAGAATTAATTTCTAACGGACGGATCGAGCTCGGACTGGATTTTGAAAGCTCCAAACTCACGTTTGGCTCTCTAATGGAGGTTGGAGGCGTGGAGAAGGAAAGGAGGAGGAGAAGAAGACCAATCTCAATCCAATCAAGTTGTAGATAATATATAAAATTCCATATTTGCATTTTAGTCCCTGAAAAATCCAATTTTTGCAAAAAGGACCCTGATCAAAATCAAACCGGCTCGAGAACTCTGTAATCTCTGATTAACTCAAATAAATTCAATTAAGATAAAAACGGGGCGTTACAGTATGGAACATAGAGATGTTCAAAGCATGCAAATGGATATTCATATGATGAATGATCGAACTACCCTATCCGGACTTTCCAAGTGGTTATCACTTATCGAGTGGATAAAGTCCGCGGTTTTGGTTGTACACCATTAGTCCTTACTACTTGAAACATCATTGAGACTCTATATGCTAGTACTGTACTTTGACTCGTTTACCGACTCTATTTGGGTCATCAGGTGTCGGGATTGGGTACAGTTACGACACATATAGGAGTCAATGCTTTGTTGTCAAGGATTCACCACATACTTGCGAGTGTGGATATCCTATGCAATCTGAGGAGATATTAGTGTGACGAATCTCTGGCCAGAGTACATGATGTGTTTTAGGTTACTCGGTGTTCCTAGTAACACATGCGATGTAACTATTTGATCTTCAAGATACATTGCATAGTTATCGAATCTCGAACGACTCTCGATTTACCAATGTCTGTTGATTCGATCGGGATATATGGATGAAGGGACCGTACTGTATGCTAATAAAAATCTATTGGTTCTTGCAGGAACTATCAGTGATACCTAGGGAATCATGGGGCGATGTTGCTAGGCACTCTTACCATGATTCGATGGGCAAGTCGGAAATTATTATTCCGAGTCACAAGGAGTTGTGAGCCCACGGCTAGCTGTATCCCTGAACCATTGAAGGTCACACAAGTAATGGATTTCTAATCCCCGTTGAGATAATTAAATTTAAAGAGTTAAATTTAGTGAATAAAGAAGTGGGACTTATTATTTAAAAGTAGAGGGAGTAAGATTTCCTAAAATGACATAGTGATGGACATTTTTGGAAACCATTGAATTCGGATTCAGAAAATTTATCTGGACTTTAAAAGATGCAGAAATGGTTTCTGTGCACATTGGTGAAATTGGTTTATCAATCTGAGTCACGATGAATTTTATATTAATTTTTGAACATGCGGGCTTTGCTTGTCAAGCTTGAACTTATGACTAATGGGCCCTAAGCTGTTAGCAGCCCACATTATAATTAAGTTATTGCAGTACAGAAATTACACAACATAGGTCATAATTTCAAAAACCTAGAGAGCCTCCTCTCTTGAAATTCGGCCGACCCCTCCACTCTCCTCACAGTGTTCGAAAATTCAGTCTGTAAATTTTTGAATTTGCAGACTGATTTAACAGATCATATCTGTTCTATCTCTTCGTAGAAACTTCTGATAGACTTTCTAGTGCAATCTATCAGAGGGATTAAATTTCTGTTCGTGGACCTGATTGAAGAATTATTCGTTCATCAGTTCCTGGGATATACAACAAGAGCAGATTAATCTGTTGGTGTCCATAATCTCGCTTCGAGATTTTAAGGTAAAATTTATATTGTTTAAATTTTATGTTATCAATTTTAATCGTAGGAATTTGATATCCATATGGAATCGTTCCATATAAAATTTTAAAACTTCCGCTGCACTGGGTATCACTTTCTTTTTGATCCGGAGAACGACCGTGTTTCAACATCTATGACAATTTAATGCAAGTGTCACAATCCAGCATTCTTTCATCCCAAAAAACCCAAACAAAAACATGCACTTTCTTAAGATTAATTACATACTTCCAAATTTTACACCCGATTTTCTTATACCCCAATAATTACCCGCAAACTTAGCTATAACTATAATAGGTATAAAATTTCAATCCCCTCGTCTATAGCCCATATGGAGCTATAATCCCATTTAGCCCGCAAACTTAGCTATGGAAGAATGATTAGAATTTCAATCATTTTCCAAGCCCGGATGGAATTGTTATTTTTAAATTTTCAAAATTTTAACACCATGGAATCCGCATACTTAGTCAAGAACAGAGGATAAGGATTTCAATCGCTTGCTCGTAACCCGTATGAAGTTAACTTATTATTATTCAAAAAAAAATTTCAAAAATTTTCTAGGTGCGCTCAAGATAATATATTCAATGTCTAACAATCATCGGGAATCCAAAAACACTAACATGATCAACAAACACCTATTGTCGTGCAATGGTCAAGCAAACACAAACTTCATCAATTACTTCGCTACATTACACCAGCCTAACATGCGTGCTTAAAATGATTCACGATTCAACCAACAGTTTCTCTTGTTCAATCAAAATCGACATTTTAAAAAAAAAAATTCAACCCTATGATCATATAGGCCAACAGTCATCATTCTACTTATTCACACAACACAAACACAAAACAATATGATATGCATGAATACGAACTATATGCAATGAACTAAACCATATGAATGCAAAAAAACAAAACAAACAAAACTAATCTACCCCCCCCCCTCCATACTTATCCAAAGCATTGCCCTCAATGCTATAGAAACACAAACAGTATGCACAAACAAAGAACAAATGCAAGACGAACAACAAAAACAAAATGAAACTAAAAACTAAAACTCCCCTGGTTAATTCGTTGGCATCTCCATTGTTCTCTTCCTCTTCACACTATAACAGCGACATCTTTTGAGGTGACAATAGAAGAATGGGTGAATCGGCACTCACGGAAAACTGGCATGGGAAAGAACAAAATTCAAATAGAAAAAAAAAACAAAAAAAAAAAACAAAAACCAAAAATTAACTAATGCGCAAGGGAAATAATACTGGGTTGCCTCTCAGTCAGCGCTAAATTTATAGTATATAGCCCAACTATATTCCTCTTTAGTTTCATGGCGGATCATCCACTGCCGTGGTTGTATGCCTGACTTTATCATGGCTCCCTCCAACTCCTTTAGCATGCGATTTTTGATCTGGTAGCTGCAAAACAACATTATTGTTGTCATCTCCCTGCATAAATTCTTCCACACAAATATTAACAACATCAATCACAAAGCAAGATTTTCCAATTGGGTTATTTCTAACCGACTACAACATACTAAAACCCACTTGCTCATCATTCTTTCGCAACACTAACTCCCCTTTTCCAACATCAATTAAGGCCCTACTAGTAGCAAGAAACGGACGGCCTAAAATCATAGGTACCTCATAATCCTCATCCATATCAATAATAACAAAATCAACAGGATAAATAAGCTTTTTTATCTTGAATAGGACATTCTCAACTATCCCCCTTGGATATATGATTGATCTATCAGCAAATTTAATAGAGATAGAAGCAGGTTCAATATTTCCTATTCCTAATTTCCGAGCAAGTGAATAAGGCATCAAATTTATGCTCGATCCTAAATCATACAAAACATTATCAAATGATAAAATTCCAATATGACAAGGTATGGAGAAACTCCCTGGATCATGAGATTTGGTTGGAAGCTTATTCTGAAGCACCGCCGAGCATTCCTCATTAATTGTGACTTGCGTTATATCATTCAACTTCCTCTTGTTTTTCAGCAAGTCCTTCAGAAATTTGGCATAGTTCTGCATCTGAGCTAATGCATCTGTAAAACGTATGTTAATATGTAGTTTCTTGGAAATTTCAAGAAAATTTTTAAAGTGATGATCAAATAATAATTTCTTAGCACGATGGAGAAAGGTAAAACAGAAATATCAACATCATCATTAGCTTCAAATTTTGAAGTCTTACCTTTCTTACCTGCCATGGAGAAATTTTTAGCACGCGCATCCTCCTTGCGATCTGAAATTTTTGGCCTTTCCATAATCGTCTCTTCATCCCTCTGCTGCTCATGTTTTTCAGATTGTGCTCGTGTCACGACCGTGATAGAATTCACACCTCTAGGATTTGGTTCAGTGTTACTCGGCAAAGAGCCGGTAGAACGAGTAGACAGCTGGGTTGCTATATGATCCATCTGAGTCTCCAACTTCTGCAGCATAGATTCCTGGTTCTGTAGCCGAGCTTCATTACCAGCCACGTACTTCATCATCATCTCCTCAAAGTTCGGCTTCTGCACCTCTTGCTTAGGTTGACTCTGCCAGTTCTGATTTTAGGTGTTGTTTTATGAGTTGTATGGCTGGCGTCCTTGATTTCCTGCAAAATTAGCCGTTTCAACTTCAAACAACTGTTGTTCTTCTTATAGATTCCCTTGTGCTTGAGTCGTTGGCGCTACTTTCATAAGTTCCACTTGGTGTGTAAGAGCATCAATATTTGCATTTAGGGTCATTAAAGCATCGACCTCTAGAACTCCAGCCTTCTTCTCTTTCTTCACATCCGGCCACCCAATATTACTCTCTGCCATATTACCAATGATCTCCCATGCATCTGCAGGTGTTTTCCTAAATAGGCTTCCATTAGTAGCAGCGTCTAGCATAGATCAAACCGATTGATCGGCTCCATTATAAAATATTTGAGTCTGCTGGATTTGAGAGAGATTATGTTGAGGACACATCCTCAACATCTTTTTAAATCTTATCCATGCATGAAGCGATTCTCCCTCTTTTTGCTGGAATGAGATGATGTCATAGAATAATTTTGCCATCTTCATAGGAGGGAAATACTTGTTCAAAAAAGTTTGAACAAGTTGTATCCAAGTAGTGATTGAACCCGCAGGAAATTCATCCAGCCATTCAACAGCTTTGCCTTGTAAAGAGAATGGGAATAACCGCAGTCGCACTGCATCAGATGTTACCCCATTAACCTTGAAAGTGTCGCAGATTGACAGAAAATGCTCCAAATGAGTATAGGGGTATTCCACAGATGTGCCTCCAAATATTGCATATAGCTGAATCATCTGAATAATTGAAGGCCTAAATTCAAAATTATTAGCCTCCACAGCAGGGCAAACGATGCTAGAGCCATAACCTTCAACTGGCTGATGAATTAAATCAAAAGCTGTACGATTGTCTGCCATCTCTTCCTCGGTCTCTGATTAAAGTTCTAAATTAATAACTGTAGTGACCCAACCAGGATCCACTATCTAATCAGAGTTATAGTAAAAGCGCACGCAATAAAAGCTTAAGTCTAAAGAGCGGATAATTAAAATACAACAAATCCAATCGGCAGAATACAACCGACGCTATCACAAGTGTATAAATACTGTTATACAACCAAATCGAAGGTTCAGGGTAAATAAATCCCTACCCTCTACAACCTCACACTCCCCAAAGATCAATCCTGCTGAGAGCCGCCTGGACCGTCCAACCTCAAACCTGCCCCGCCACAAGGTACACAATACCCAAACACAGGGGCGTGAGCTAGAACGCTCAATACGAAGCAATGATATAAATACAAATATGCGCACACAGATGATTTAAAACTCAAGTGAAAACACTTGCTCATGGCGCCGAGAATATACAGTACCGGCTAGAGAGCTACTCCGCGGGGTACTCGTATATTCCATATCAGGGTTGAGCCAACCCCATCCTGACCCGAATCCAAAACAGGATACAAGCCTCATATGGAAACTGTCATACCTGACTCGAGTCCAAAATGAGATCATTGTTCCCTATGGAGACTGTCAGTGACTCACATCTCTCCGGATGCAGTCACACGTAAAATCATGTATGTGCTAAGGCGGTAAAAACATGCTAAAACATGATAAAACATATAGCACATACTCATGCAACATATAAGCAAATATATCATTCCGGCTATCTCGATCAGTACTTACGTACCTCTAACACCGCTGGTCGAACCTAGCTCCACTGACCTAGACTCCAAGCCTACTAGTCCAGTCTACTGCTACTACAATGCAAATATCCATGCATCAACAATAAAGCTCTAAAAGCCTTAACTAAGCTAAAGCATACTCCTAAATATTTTTAGGATGCCAAAGCTATACCTGCGTCTGTCGTTAGCCCTTTGCTGATGATAGACTCAAAACTAGGCCAAAGCTCCGCGACGACGTCTAGACCACTAAGCCACTTCCGGATTCCCCGTAGGACGCCTAGATCTCCATAGATCTGAGTTAGAAGGCTTAGAAATCAGAGAGAAGAGAGGAATTGGTGTGAGAAATGAATTCTCGGACCCTCTATTTATAGACAGCGTTCGGAACGTCCGATCCCGGTTCGAAACGTCCGATCACGATCGGAACTTCCGATTGTCCCTTCGGAGCTTCCGATCGCCCGATATTATGTCAGCCATGACATCACCTTGCTGACGTAACCGATGACGTGTACACTGAGTCCGATTGGAGCTTCCGATCTTGCCGACGGAGCTTCCGATCTCGATCGGAGCCTCCGATCCTGGCACGGAGCTTCCGATCCACTTCGGATCTTCCGAACTCCTCTTCGGACCGTCCGATCTATCTTGGACTATTTATGTAGTGACCCTTACCCGGATCACCTACTAAATAGAACTTAGGCATGCAATTAACTTAATTAAATAGATAACAGAATAAAACTGCGGAAACCATAAACATTATACAATCCCAAGTAAAGAAATCTGTAATTTATCCAAATAATATAAAACCAAATCGAATAGCTGTATAAACCCAAACAACAGTAATAAAACCTAGACGAAGCTCCAGCTTTCCAACCACAGACTAGCCCCTCCTGGATCCACCCTCCTTGTCCAATCGCAAACCTGCCCCATGGAATAGGGTGTCCAAAAAACACAGAGTATGAGACGTGAGCATAAAACGCTCAGTACGAGAGTATGAGTATACATGCATGCAAAGTGAACTCCCTATAAACTCGAGGTCAGGGATCAGATAACAGAGACAGACCGGGCCCTGGTATGTAGCACGCTGTGCCGTCGCTTCAAGAGGTGGCTCCCATACCGAGATAACCGTGGATACGCCGGACCCAAATCGATGGAAGTCCATCCACTAACAGGATAGGGTACAACCCTAATAACATACATCTCGAAAGAGATACAACAAGATGCAAATGAATGCAGCATAATATCATGGCATATAAATCATGCAGTCACATAATACATGCATACTCGGTCAGGATATCTCGAACAGTACTTTCGTACCTCAAAAACAGTGCAAGCTCTACCAACTCTAGGTCCATGCCTATAGTCTGCTCTACACTGCCAAATGATACTACTATCATTAAAGAGCTCTAAAAGCCTTAACTAAGCTGTTGCATACTCCTAAATATTTATAGGAAGCAAAAGCTATACCTTCGTCCATCGTTAGCCCTTTGATGTCGATGCCTCCAGAACTTGGGCATAACTCCGCTACGACTACTGAACGCCTCGCCGACCGCCGGGTCAAGCCTAGGAAGGCTAGAACAACTCGAATGGACTAGAAAGGAAAGGGAAATACTCGGAATTGGCAATTGGAAATGAAGCCTCGGCCCTCTATTTATAGACAACGATCGGAACTTCCAATCCTCGATCGGAATGTCCGAACCTCGATCGGAACGTCCGATCCTGCCATCGAAGCTTCCGAAGATCCTGATCTGCCACGTGTCAAAATATCACTTGTTGACTTCGGATAGGGGTGATCGAAGCTTCCGATCCTGATCGGAGCTTCCGATCTAGCCAATCGTCATGCCTGACGTAATATGATCGGAGCTTCCGATCCTGCATCGGAGCTTTCGATCCTGTTCGGAACTTCCGAACCTACCTTCGGAGCTTTCGAACTCTATTCAAGTAATTATGATTAATCCCTTAATTACTGATTTTTGTTACGGGCTACTACATCCTCCCCCACTTAAGATATTTCGTCCTCGAAATCAGATCTTAAGTACTGAATGTAATACAGAAATCAGAAACATTCTTTATTCAAATCAAACGTTTACAGAGTTTGCAACAGAATACAACTTAAGAATGAAATCAAAACAAACCAGGATGGTCTTCACGCATCCTGTCCTCAAGCTCCCAAGTAGCTTCCTCAGTGCCTCGGTGCTGCCACTGAACTAGAACCAAAGGAATGACTTTGTTCCGTAAAACCTTATCCTTATAATCCAGGATACGAAGAGGTTTCTCAACATAAGTCAAATCCTTGTCTACCTGAACCTCAGCCCGTTGCAGAATATGAGATTCATCCGCCACATACCGTCGCAACAGAGATATGTGGAACACGTCGTGAATACTGAATAGATGTGGTGGCAAAGCTAGTCGATAAGCCAAATCTCCAATGCTCTCCAAGATCTCAAACGGACCGATAAACCTGGGAGATAACTTGCCCTTAAGGCCAAATCTGAGAATCTTACGGAAAGGTGACACTCTCAGAAACACTTTCTCCCCGACATCGAACTGCAAAGGCCTACGCTTGATATTAGCATAGCTTGCCTGACGATCCTGTGTAGTCTTAATCTGTTTCTTGATCTGATCGACAATGTCTACCGCCTGCTGGATAAGCTACGGTCCCTCAGCCTGTCTCTCCCCCACTTCTTCCCAGAATAGTGGAGTACGAAAACGTCGCCCGTACAATGCCTCAAAAGGTGTCATCCCAATACTAGTATGATAGCTGTTGTTGTACGCGAACTCGATCAATGGCAAATGATCCTGCCAGGCTGAACCAAAATCCATGACGCACGCTCTAAGCATATCCTCCAAAGTACGAATAGTGCGCTCTGACTGACCATCAGTCTCCGGATGATAGGCAGTACTCAAACTGAGAGTAGTACCCATCGCACGCTGAACACTCCCCCAAAATCTAGAAGTGAACCTGGGGTCCCGATCGCTGACAATGCTCACAGGCACTCCATGAAGTCGAACGATCTCCTGAATATACATCTGTGCCATACGATCCACATTGTACTCTAGGCTATAGGCAATGAAATGCGCTGACTTGGTGAGTCGGTCCACCACAACCCAGATAACATCACAGTTCCTCGGGGATACCGGCAAATGGGTCACAAAGTCCATTGTGATAAACTCCCATTTCCATTCAGGAATAGGCAGACTGTGAAGCAATCCTCCAGGTCGTCGGTGCTCTGCTTTGACCTGTTGACACACCAAACATCTCGAAACAAAATGATAAACACTGCGTTTCATACCCTTCCACCAGAAACGAGTACGTAGATCCTTGTACATCTTGTTGCTCCCAGGATGAATACTCAACTTAGTGCGATGTGCCTGAGACAAAATCTCCTCTCTCAACTCTTCATCCTGCGGAATCACAAGCCTACCAGACAAACACAGAAAGCCATCTGACTGATAATGAAATCCAGACGAGCTACCCTCGTTATCTAGACGAGCTAAACGCTGGGTCTTTGAATCAAACATCTGAGCATCTCGAATCCGCGAATACAAAGCTGGCTCAGATAATATTGCAAACATCTGGATACTCTGCATACCTTTCTTATGCTTGAAGGTATAACCTGAAGTACAACAGTCATCGATCGCACTAAACATCGAACAAGTCTGAAGTGCGGATAGTCGCACCTTGTGACTCAAAGCATCAGCGGTGAGATTAGCAGCTCCCGGATGGTACTTAATTTCGCAATCATAGTCCTTAAGCAAGTCCATCCAACGTCTCTGCCTCATGTTCAACTCCGCCTGAGTGAACAAATATTTGAGACTCTTATGGTCGGTGAAGATCTCAAATTTCTTGCCATACAGATAATGACGCCAGATCTTCAAAGCGAACACAATGGCTGCTAACTCCAAATCGTGGACTGGATAGTTTTCCTCATGAAGCTTTAGCTGTCTAGAAGCGTATGCGATCACATGCCCATTCTGAGTCAGAACACAACCTAACCCCTGAAGAGAAGCATCCGTGTAAACTACATACCCTCCAGATCCTGACGGTAATGCCAACACCGGCGCAGAAGTCAATCGCCGTCGAAGCTCACAGAAATTCTCCTCACACTCGGAGGACCACTCAAAATCCACACCCTTGCGGGTAAGCTGCGTCAACGGTCGAGCTAACTGAGAGAAGTTCAGAATGAAGCGACGATAATACCCTACTAGACCCAGAAAACTACGGATCTCAGCAACTGTCGTCGGACGCGACCAATTAAGTACCGCTTCAATCTTGCTTGGATCAACAGAAATCCCCTCCCTGGATATGATATGGCCAAGAAAGACCACTCTATCCATCCAGAACTCACACTTGCTCAGCTTGGCGTACAACTTCTCATCTCGAAGAGTCAGTAGTACCAACCGCAAATGAGAAACATGCTCTTCCGTATTACGCGAATACACCAAGATGTCGTCAATGAAGACCACAACAAACTTGTCCAAATACTCCCTGAAGACACGGTTCATCAGATCCATGAATATAGCCGGCGCATTAGTCAAACCAAATGGCATCACTAGGAACTCGTAATGCCCATAGCGAGTACGGAATGCAGTCTTGGCTACGTCCTGATCACGGACTCTCAACTGATGATACCAAGATCTCAAGTCAATCTTGGAGTAAACTGACGTGCCCTGCAGCTGATCAAACAAGTCATTAATACGAGGCAACGGATACTTGTTCTTCACAGTGACTCGATTCAGCTGCCGATAGTCAATGCACAGCCGCATCGACCCATCCTTTTTCTTTACAAAAAGAACAGGAGCTCCCCAAGGAGATACACTAGGATGAATGTACCCCTTGTCCAAAAGATCCTGTAGCTGATTCTTCAACTCACGCATCTCTGATAGAGCCAGATGATACGGTGCTCTAGAAATAGGCGAAGTACCCGGCATCAACTCTATGCCAAACTCGACTTCCCTAGCAGGAGGAAAACCCGGAATCTCATCAGGAAATACATCTGGAAATTCATCCACAACATGAATTCTCTCTATCCCAATGCTCTCAGCGGACAAATCAACTACATAGATAAGGTAGCCTTTCTCGCCAGACTCTAGAGCTCGACAGGCTCTCAAAGCTGATACCAAAGGCATCGGGGGTCGCGCTCCCTCACCATAGAAAAACCAGCTCTCACTCCCCTCCGGATGAAAGCGTACTAATCTTTGATAGCAGTTCACTGAAGCTCGATAGGTAGTCAACATATCTATTCCCAGAATGCAATCAAAGTCATCCATCGCCAGGACCATGAGATTCGTTAACAGAATTTTCCCGTCGAACTCTAAAGGGCAACCCATCACTAGACTCTTAGCCAAAGCAGATTGGCCTGTCGGAGTAGAAACAGACATCACTACGTCTAGTGCAATGCATGGTAACTTATGCCTCTTAACAAAACGTGCAGAAATGAAAGAATGAGATGCACCAGTGTCAATAAGTACAAGAGCAGGTATACCATAAAGCAAAAATGTACCTGCAATGACTTTCTCATTCTCCTCCACTGCCTAATCATGTCTCAGGGCAAACACTTGGCCAGAAGCTCGTGGCCTCAAATGAGAACTCCCAGCAGACTGTCCCTGCGACCTCTGCTGTACGGTGGCCTGAGAACCAGATCCTGAACCAGATCCAGAACCGCCTCCCCCAGATAGTGGACAATCTCTCTGGATATGACCAGTCTCTCCACAACGGAAACAAGCTCCAGAAGCTCTACGGAACTTGTCGGATGAATGGTTCTTCCCACAGTGATCACACTTGTCCTTCTTACCGAAATGGACAACACCTCCAGAACCAGAGGAAGAATTAGATCCAGACTTCTTGAAAGATTGGGCACGGGGACCCAAAGAACTAGCAGGCCTCGACTGAGGGAAAGACCTATTCCGCCGAATGCTGTCCTCCGCCTGGTGACAACGGCTCACCAAACCCTCGTAGGACATGTCGTCGCCAACCGCCACACGGTCATGGATCTCAGGGTTAAGGCCCTGAAGGAACAAATTATACTTCATCTCTGAGCTATCAGCAATCTCGGGGCAATAGGATAGCAGATCAAAGAACCTCTGCTGATACTCATCGATAGACATGGCTCCCTGTCGCAGACTCAGTAGCTCGCCTACCTTCGACTGACGGAGTGCAGGAGAAAAATACCGCTTATGGAAAGCTGTGCGAAACTCGGCCCAGGTGGCCACTCCTCTCGCCGCAACAAAAGGTGCAGAAGTAAACCTCCACCATCTGCGCGCACGTCCATCCAGAAGATAGCCAAGGGTCTCCATCTTCTGCTCCTCGGTGTAGTGGAAAGTCTGAAAAGTCGTCTCCATGCGGTCTAACCAGTTCTCCGCATCCTCCGGAGACTCACCTCCAACTAAGGGCTTAGGACCCATAGCTAAGAATCGACGCACAGTGAAACGCTCGTCGTCATGATGACGATGACGCCGTTCTCGACGAGGCTCTCGGTCGGAATCACCCCAACGCCCACCAATACTGCCATGAGAACTCCGGTCTTCACGATTTTTCATCTACAAAAATACCTCATGATAAGACTAAATCCCAAGAATTCTTTTGCATGCTCTGATACCATAAATGTAGTGACCCTTACCCGGATCACCTACTAAATAGAACTTAGGCATGCAATTAACTTAATTAAATAGATAACAGAATAAAACTGCGGAAACCATAAACATTATACAATCCCATAGGCTGTGCAAAAGACCACCTGGTCGCTTCCGCTCTGCTTTCACTTGCTGACAATTCAAACACCGAGATACAAATCTCGCAACATCGTCCTTCATTCTCTTCCACCAGAACTGACTCTTCAGATCGTTGTACATCTTACGACCTCCAGGATGAATGCTAAACCGACTACAATGAGCCTCTCGGAGAATACGCTGTCTCAACTCCGAAATATCAGGCACAACAATACGGTTATTCATAAACAAAACGTCATCTCTAACCTGGAATTCTGACTGATGCCCAGTTCTGACTTTCTCTACCGAAACCTGAATGCTCGGCTCAGACTTCTGTGCTTCTCTGATTGCAACAAACAACTCCGGCTCGGCTTGAATAGCAAACACTCTGATAGTCTCCCTATCTGTTTCAAACTCTAAACCAGAAGTGCAACAATCATCGACCAACTAAGAAACACCGATAGTTGAAAGAGATAACGAACAAAGCTTTCGGCTCAAGGCATCTGCAACTGCATTCGACTTCCCTGGATAATACTTGATCTCACAGTCGAAATCCTTCAACAGATCTTACCATCTTCTCTGTCTCATATTCAGCTCTGCCTGTGAAAACAAGTACTTAAGACTCTTATGATCAGAAAAGATCTCGAAAGACTCACCATAAAGATAGTGACGCCAGATCTTCAAAGCAAATACAATCGCTGCAAGTTCAAGATCATGAACAGGATAACAAGTCTCATGCGGTTTCAGCTGCCTTGATGCATACGCCACCACATGCTTATGCTGCATAAGAACACAACCCAAACCTCGGTTAGAAGCATCACAATACACTGTGAAACCTCCAGTACCCTTCGGAATAGAAAGAATTGGAGCAATGGTCAGTCTCCTCTTCAGATCAACAAAGCTAGCCTCACAATCTGTAGTCCAGACAAAAGGAGCATTCTTCTGAGTCAGCTGGGTAATAGGCTTGGCAATAGACGAGAAACCCTCGATGAAACGACGGTAATAACCAGCTAAACCCATGAAGCTTCGGATCTCAGGTACTGATGTCGGTCTAGGCCAATTCATAACCGCTTCGATTTTGCTGGGATCGACAGAAATCCCATCTTCAGAAATAATATGACCGAGAAAGACAACTCGATCTAACCAGAATTCGCATTTCGATAGCTTGGAAAACAACTGCTCAACTCGTAAAATCTGCAAGACGATTCTCAAGTGCTCTGCATGGTCAGTATCTCTTTCGAGATGTCTGTTAGTAGGGTTGTACCCTATCCTGTTAGTGGATGGACTTCCATCGATTTGGGTCCGGCATATCCACGGTTATCTTGGTATGGGAGCCACCTCCTGAAGCGACGACACAACATGCTACATACCAGAGCCCGGTATGTCTCTGTTATCTGATCCTTGACCTCGAGTTTATAGGAAGTTCACTTTGCATGCATGTATACTCATACTCTCGTACTGAGCGTTTTATGCTCACGTCTCATACTCTGTGTTTTCTGGACACCCTATTCCATGGGGTAGGTTTGCGATTGAACGAGGAGGGTGGATCCAGGAGGGGCTTGTCTGTGGTTGATGCAAATGAATGCAGCATAATATCATGACATATAAATCATGCAGTCACATAATACATGCATACTCGGTCAGGATATCTCGAACAGTACTTTCGTACCTCAAAAACAGTGCAAGCTCTACCAACTCTAGGTCCACGCCTATAGTCTGCTCTACACTGCCAAATGATACTACTATCATTAAAGTGCTCTAAAAGCCTTAACTAAGCTGTTGCATACTCCTAAATATTTATAGGAAGCAAAGCTATACCTTCGTCCGTCGTTAGCCCTTTGATGTCGATGTCTCCAGAACTTGGGCACAACTCCGCTACGACTACCGAACGCCTCGCCGACCGCTGGGTCAAGCCTAGGAAGGCTAGAACAACTCGAATGGACTAGAAAGGAGAGGGAAATACTCGGAATTGGCAATTGTAAATGAAGCCTCGGCCCTCTATTTATAGACAACGATCGGAACTTCCGATCCTCGATCGGAACTTCCGATCCTCGATCGGAACGTCCGATCCTGCCATCGGAGCTTTCGAAGATCCTGATCTGCCACGTGTCAAAATATCACTTGTTGACTTCGGATAGGGGTGATCGGAGCTTCCGATCTAGCAAATCGTCATGCCTGACGTAATATGATCGGAGCTTTCGATCCTGCAACGGAGCTTCCGATCCTGTTCGGAACTTCCAAACCTACCTTCAGAGCTTCCGAACTATATTCAAGTAATTATGATTAATCCCTTAATTACTGATTTTGGTTACGGGCTACTACAATTTAGGCATAATTTAGTAATTAATTACCTTAATTACGTTGATTAATTGCGGGTTACTACATTCTCCCCCACTTAAGAAATTTCGTCCTAGAAATTTAAGTCTTAGAGGAAAACATAAATAGCCAACCAAACGTTCTTTATTACAACTGAACAAGTATAAACTCGATACAAAGAAGTACAACATCTCAAAATAACTCGGGGTGCTCGGCTAACATCCGGCTCTCCAACTCCCAAGTAGCTTCCTCTGTACCTCTGCACTGCCACTGTACCATAACCAATGGTATGCGCTTGTTACGAAGTACCTTGTCCTTCCTGTCAAGAATCCGTAGGGGTTTCTGCACATACGATAGATCTCGATCTACCTTTACCTCGGTCGGATGCAAAATATGCGACTTGTCCGCCACATACTGCCTCAACAAGGACACGTGAAACACATCGTGAATCTCCGAAAGATCGGGTGGCAAGGCCAGACGGTAAGCAACATCCCCAACCTTCTCAAGAATCTTGAGAGGACCAATAAATCTAGGTGTCAGCTTACCCTTGCGATCAAATCTCATCACCTTCCGGAAAGGTGACACACGCAAGAAAACATACTCTCCTACCTCAAAATGAAGTGGTCTGCGGTGAGTGTTCGCGTAGCTAGCCTGTCGATCCTGGGCTGTATTAATCCTGCGTCGGATCAACTCTACTGCATCAACCATCTGCTGGATCAGCTGAGGACCCTCAACCTGATGCTCGCCAACCTCGTCCCAAAACAAAGGTGTACGACAACGGCGTCCATAAAGAGCCTCAAATGGTGCCATGACAATGCTGCCGTGGAAACTATTGTTGTAGGCGAACTCCACCAAGGGTAAATGATCATGCCACGCTGGACCAAAATCCATCACTGCCGCACGAAGCATATCCTCTAGAGTGCGAATAGTACGCTCCGACTATCCGTCCGTCTCTGGATGATAAGCCGTACTCAAGCTCAAAGTAGTACCAAGGGCTTGCTGGAAACTACCCCAAAATCTCGAGGTGAATCTCGGATCTCTACCGCTGACAATGCTCAATGGAATCCCATGCAATCGCACAATCTCCCTCACATACAATTGCGCCATCCTATCAAAGGTGTAACCGCGGTTATAGGGACGAAAATGCGCTGACTTCGACAACCGATCCACGACAACCCAAATAGCATCACAATTCCTGGAAGACATAGGCAAGTGGGTGAAAAAGTCCATCGTCACATGCTCCCACTTCCATTCAGGAATCTCTAAGCTATGAAGTAACCCTCCGGGTCTTCTAAATTCTGCCTTGACTTGTTGACACACAAGGCATCGGGATACGAACTGATAAACGCTGCGATTCATCCCTTTCCACCAAAATCGAGTGCGAAGATCCTTATACATCTTCATGCTGCCTGGATGTACAGAAAATCGACTGCGGTGAGCTTGCGATAAGATCTCATCCCTCAAGGTAGAATCCTTGGGTACCACAACTCGACCAGAAATACACAACAGACCGTCTCCTTGCAGATGAAAACCAGAAGTATTATCACTCTCAGCCAAGCGGGCCAACTTCTGATTCTTTAGATCAGAATTATGAGCTTCCCGGATTTGTCTGTATAGCGCTGGCTCTGCAAGAACAGAAGAAACACGAATCCCTTGCTGTTCTTTCTTATGACGAAATGTGAATCCTAAAGAACAACACTCCTCCACTGCCTTCGAAACTGAATTGGTATGAAGGGAACTCACATAAACCTTGCGACTAAGCGCATCAGCAACGGGGTTAGAAGAACCTGGATGGTACTTGATCTCACAATCGTAATCCTTCAACAGATCCATCCAACGATGCTGCCGCATATTCAACTCAGCCTGAGTGAACAGATACTTCAAACTCTTATGATCGGTGAAGATCTCAAATCGTTCTCCCTACAAATAGTGATGCCATATCTTAAGAGCAAAGACAATGGCTGCAAGCTCTAAATCATGTACGGGATAGTTCTCCTCGTGAGTCTTCAGCTGTCTGGAAGCATAAGCGATCAGTGGCCATTCTGAGTCAACACACACCCCAAACCCTGGAGAGAAGCATCAGTGAAGACTACATAACCACCTAATCCAGACGGTAAAGCAAGAACTGGAGCTGTCGCCAAACGACGTCTCAATTCACAAAAATTATCTTCACAAGCATCAGACCAAACGAAAGAAACGTCTTTCTTCGTCAACTGAGTCCATGGCTTAGCTATCTGAGAGAAATTCTCCACAAAACGACGATAGTATCCTGCTAAACCAAGGAAACTACGAATCTCAGAAGCTGTAGTCAGACGTGACCAATTCAAAATAGCCTCTGTCTTGCCAGGATCAACAGATATGCCCTCCTGAGAAATGACATGACCAAGGAACACAACTCGGTCAATCCAGAAGTCACACTTACTCAGCTTTGCGTACAACTGTCTCTCCCTCAAGACTTGTAGTATAGTATAGAGATGGTAGGCATGCTCATCCATGCTGCGAGAGTACACCAAAATGTCATCGATGAACACCACCACGAACTTATCCAGAAAGTCGCGGAAAACTCTGTTCATCAGATCCATAAAAAAAGCTGGAGCATTTGTTAAACCAAACGGCATCACTAGAAACTTATAGTGTCCATACCGCGTACGAAATATTGTCTTCGGAATGTCCTCCTGTCGAACTCGCAACTGATGATACCCAGACCGAAGATCAATCTTCGAATAGATAGAAGTACTCTGCAACTGATCAAAGAGATCATCTATTCGTGGAAGAGGATACTTATTCTTCACTGTCACCTGATTCAATTGGCGGTAGTCGATACACAACCGCATAGAACCATCCTTCTTCTTGACAAACAGTACTGGGGCTCCCCATGGCGAAACACTAGGTCGAATATAACCCTTATCAAGAAGATCTTGCAATTGCTTCTGCAGCTCTTTCATTTCTGACGGTGCCAATCGGTAAGGAGTCTTGGAAATCGGTGCAGTCCCTGGTACTTACTCAATGCCAAACTCAATCTCCCTTACTGGTGGCAAACCTGGAATCTCCTCCGAAAACACATCTAGAAATTCGCGAACCACTGGTATCTCTTGGGTATCTGGCTCTCCTAAGGATGCGTCAATGGCGTAGATAAGGTAGCCTTCCCCGCCAGACTCTAAAGCACGCCGGGCCTTCAGAGCTGAAACCACTGGCATCGGGGGTCGCACTCCCTCACCATAGAAATACCATGACTCGTCGCCCTCTGAACGAAACTGGACAAACCTCTGATAGCAATACACTATCGCTCGGTAGGTAGTCAATAGATCTATCCCAATGATGCAATCGAAATCCTCCATTGCTAGAATCATTAGGTTAGCACTAAGCTGATGTCCCTCGAAATCCAAAACACAACCCACAACTAGACGCTTGGCTAAAACCTCGCTACCCATAGGAGTAAAAACCACTAATAACACGTCTAAAGGAATAAATGACAACTTATACTTCTTAGCAAAACGTGCTGAGACAAAAGAATGCGATGCACCGGTATCAATTAAAACATATGCAGAAAAACCACATAAACTACAGATACCTGCAATCATCCGATCGTTGTCAGCCTCTGCCTACTCCTGGTTAAGCGCAAAGACCTGACCCTGGGCACGTGGCCTCAAAGAAGAATGACCCCGAGAAGGAGTCTGAGTAGGCTGTCTCTGAGATTGTTGTGGATGCTGGCGCTGCTGTGAATACTGCTGCTGGAAAGGTGGCTGCTGGTACTGAGGTGGCTGAATAGATGCCTGAGAACCTCCAGATCCACTCGCTGCCCCAATCAGCATAGGACAATCTCTCTTCATGTGACCCTCCTGGCCACACTGGAAACATGCAGTGGCCGATCAACCACACTGCCCTGGCGGATGTCTGCGTCGGCACTGAATACACCGGTTCGGTCTCTGTCCACCAAAACGATGCACCCCACCAGATCCAGAGGAAGAAGAAGAAGTACCTCCTGGCTTCTTGAAGGACTGTCCTCTCGGACCCAAAGGACTAGAGCTCGCTGGCCTGGAAGAAGAAGAGTAAAGTCCCTTGTTCCTCCGATTACTGTCCTCGGCCTGGCGACAACGGTCCACCAAATCCTCATAAGTCCCATCGCCGCCCACAACAACCATACGATGAATGTCAGGGTTCAATCCCTTAAGGAAATGATCAAACTTCGCCATGGAACTATCAGCAATATGAGGACAAAAGGGTAGCAGATCAAAGAACTTCTGCTGGTACTCCTCGATCGTCATCGTCCCCTGTCGCAAACTCAACAACTCGCTGGCTTTCGCCTGACGAAGAGCTGGAGGAAAATAAAATCTCTGATAAGCAGTACGGAACTCGACCCAAGTAGTTGCACCTCTAGCTGCTATGAACGGTGCGGAAGTAGATCTCCACCATTTCCTCGCTCTGCCCTCAAGCATAAAGGCAAGAATCTCCATCCTATCCTCAGCCGTGCAACGGAACTCCTGGAAGCACTGCTCCATCCTCTCCATCCAGTCCTCCGCCTCTTCGGCTGTCTCACCACACGTCAAAGGCTTCGGGCTAACTTCTTTGAATCTACGCATGCTCACTCGTCTGCACTCCTCGGGCTGTCCCCGATGTCTACGATCATCTGGATCGCCCCAACGACCGCCGTCTACGCTACCGTGACTCTCGTCGTAATCTGCCATCTGTTACATAAGAACAGATAATTACTTAATCTACTTTACGATATTCCAAGTGCAATGCGTCGCTCTGATACCAAAAATGTAGTGACCCAACCCAGATCCACTATCTAATCAGAGTTATAGTAAAAGCGCACGCAATAAAAGCTTAAGTATAAAGAGCGGATAATTAAAATACAACAAATCCAATCGGCAGAATACAACCGACGCTATCACAAGTGTATAAATACTATTATACAACCAAATCGAAGGTTCAGGGTAAATAAATCCCTACCCTCTACAACCTCACACTCCCCAAAGCTCAATCCTGTTGAGAGCCGCCTGGACCGTCCAGCCTCAAACCTGCCCTGCCACAAGGTACACAATACCCAAACACAGGGGCGTGAGCTAGAACGCTCAATACAAAGCAATGATATAAATACAAATATGCGTACACAGATGATTTAAAACTCAAGTGAAAACACTTGCTCATGGCACCGAGAATATACAGTACCGGCTAGAGAGCTACTCCGCGAGGTACTCGTATATTCCATATCAGGGCTGAGCCAACCCCATCTTGACCCGAATCCAAAATAGGATACAAGCCTCATATGGAAACTGTCATACCTGACTCGAGTCCAAAATGAGATCATTGTTCCCTATGGAGACTGTCAATGACTCACATCTCTCCGGATGCAGTCACACGTAAAATCATGTATGTGCTAAGGCGGTAAAAGCATGCTAAAACATGATAAAACATATAGCACATACTCATGCAATATATAAGCAAATATATCATGCCGGCTATCTCGGTCAGTACTTACGTACCTCTAACACCGCTGGTCGAACCTAGCTCCACTGACCTAGACTCCAAGCCTACTAGTCCAGTCTACTGCTACTACAATGCAAATATCCATGCATCAACAATAAAGCTCTAAAAGCCTTAACTAAGCTAAAGCATACTCCTAAATATTTTTAGGATGCCAAAGCTATACCTGCGTCCGTCGTTAGCCCTTTGCTGATGATAGCCTAAAAACTAGGCCAAAGCTCCGTGACGACGTCTAGATCACTAAGCCACTTCCGGATTCCCCGTAGGACGCCTAGATCTCCATAGATCTGAGTTAGAAGGCTTAGAAATCAGAGAGAAGAGAGTAATTGGTGTGAGAAATGAATTCTCGGACCCTCTATTTATAGACAGCGTTCGGAACCTCCGATCCCGGTTCGGAACGTCCGATCACGATCGGAACTTCCGATCGTCCCTTTGGAGCTTCCGATCGCCCAATATTACGTCAGCCATGACGTCACCTTGCTGACGTAACCGATGACATGTACACTGAGTCCGATCGGAGCTTCCAATCTTGCCGACGGAGCTTCCGATCTCGATCGAAGCCTCCGATCCTGGCACGGAGCTTCCGATCCACTTTGGATCATCCGAACTCCTCTTCGGACCGTTCGATCTATCTTGGACTATTTAGGCATAATTTAGTAATTAATTACCTTAATTACCTTGATTAATTGCGGGTTACTACAATAACTCTTCTAGCTTTCGGAATTCTGTGCAGTGTGCACTCGATCTCCAAATCAAGTGATAGAAGATCTTTGGTGTGTCTCTTGTTATGCATGAACAAGAAGAATGTATCTGAAAATCAAAGAAAAAGCAAAAGTTCAGAATTTAGAAACCAAAAAGAAAAATAAAAGTCTAGTCTCATGTGAAATAAAAATTCTGATATCAAAACAATCCCCGGAAATGGAGCCAAAAATTTGACCGCTTAAATCGGTGTGATTAAAAATCTACTGGCAAGTGCACCAGATCAAGTAATAGTAAAGTGTACAAAGGTCTAGATGTCAAACCCACAGGGACTATAAAAGTATGAGTACCAGAATATAATTATTTCTACTTAATCTAGACTAACCAATAAAAGAGATGAATTTTCATATTTAAACCTAAAAACTTAAATTGAAAATAAAATCCAACTCAATAAGAACGCATCAGGAATTTTGGATTAAATTCAAATATAGGAAAAGCTCAATCAAGGACACACGTAGGTACCAGAAAAATTATGTAACAAGTAGTCGATTCAGGATTCAGATTTTAATCTTAGATTACGAGAATTCTCCTAAATTATTTAAAGGTCTATTTCTATAACAATCAAACATATTCAAATATTGACGGATTAAATTTTTGTAATTCTAATCAAATTTGAATGCATTAAAGATTTATGAAAATTCAGTTTTCACCTAAACCGCACACTGAAACCGAATTCTATTTCTAGTCAGTTTTACCATGTGTTAACTATCAGAATGATTAAAATCAATTCCTCCTCTGTCGACTTGGAATCGATTAAGATGCAAGCAAAGAGTTGATCATGCTATTCACAAGACAAATATAAATCTGACAATCAATAAAATAAAATCAAGTCTAAAAAATTCCAAACAAACATTCAAGTTTTCTACATAAATTTGTCCAGCCAAATCACGTGGCCTTGATCGAAAACAAAAACTACTCCATAAACGAAATCATGATTCAAATAATGTTTTTAATCATGAACTAAAAAATAATAATAAGAAAAGAAGAATAAAAGATAAATCTTCTCTCTCAAGCCTGTAGTAGCCGCCTCCTCTGTTGTCAGCATTCTAGAACCCTTATTTTGATGATATAAATAATATTTAAGTGCCCACAAATCTCCAAAAGATAATATCCTTCCCGAGCAAGATTTTCCAATTTTAAAAAGTTTGCCAGTGCGGCTCGCTCGAGCGGCAACAAAGTGCGCTCGAGCGAGCAACTCTCTGCTCCAAAGATTTCTTGGCCCGTCTTTCTCGCTTGAGAGAGCACAAAGTTCGCTCGAGCGAGTGATTGTCTGCCTTGAGAAACATTTATAACACAGACCATGCGCGGCTGCCTTGTTTTTGCATGATAGCGCTAACCTTTGCGCTATTCTCATGCGCGATAGCGCTTGCTCGAAGTGCTTAACATCATGCGCGATATCACTTATTCATCTCCAACAGCGCTGCTCATCTGCTCGTCTCAATAGCGCAACTTTATTCGTTCCTTTCTCTCATTTTGCGCAGAATCCTCATTCCTGAAGCTTAGATGCGCTCCTTGTTCTTCATTCTTTCTTTTTTTCTCTTGCGTGCAACTGCTCATCTCTTCAACGCACACAACTTTTCAAGTTCTTCACGATGGCGCAACTTGTCATTCATTCATGCACATAGGAGCATCATCTCTTCAAGTAAAATGCAAGTGTCCTTCTATGTCCTGTAAATAAACCAAGGGAATAATGTGAAACTAAAATGCACGAAAACACCAATAAAATAATAAGAAAACACACAAAATAGATATAAAAATATCACAAAATAATGCATACAAAATGCACTTATCATTGGGTCACTACAATTTGCATGCATTAATCTTTGGTTAAAAATTGATTCTGGGTTGGGTCACTACACAAAATCTCTTAAGGTGAGGAGAACGTTGTAACCCGATTTTGGTTTAAGCTCATCAATTGACTAAAAATTTTAACATGGTTAAGACATGATTAAAGAATCCTCATTTGAGTTTAAGAAGTTGAAAATTGGATTCAGAACGATCAAAAATGGTTCCAAGGGTTCTTATGCTGGGATAGTTTGGAAGCTCAGAAGAGTAGTTTGGAAGCACCAAACTGGTTCTGTAGTAACCCGCACCCAATTAAAATGATTAAGGAAATTAATCATAATTAATATTCCTATGTTTGGACGGCCCGAAGTAGAGGATTGGAGGATTTGAAGGAGTTCGGATGATCCGATCGTATTTCGGAGGATCCGAACTCAAGCAAGCAGCTGTCCCAAAATATTACATCATTGTGATGTCACTGAGGGAAGTTCGGACGCTCCGAAGGTGGATCGGAGGCTCCTAACTTGTGTAGGCATGCGTCCTCTAGAAGCTAGACATGTGTTTGGCCAGGAGAGTTCGGACGCAAGGATCGGACGATCCGAACTGGATCGGATGCTCCGAACTCGAGATCGGACGCTCCGATCTCCGCCTATAAATAGAGGGTCTGAGCCCTCATTTCACTCACACCTTCACTCTCCTCTCTCTCGTTTCCTAGGCCTTCTAGCTTAGATCTAAGAAATTCTAGGCGTCCTATTGGGAATCCAGAAGTAGCGGAGCGATCCAGGCATCGTAGCGGAGCTGTGGCCTAGTTTTGAGGCAGTTGCCATCAACGGGCTAATGACGGACGTAGGTATATCTATGGTCTCCTTAAATTATTTAGGTGTATACAATAGTTTAGTTAAGGCTTTTAGAGCTTAAATAATGATGCATGAGTATTTTCATTGTAGTCGCAGTAGAGTAGACTTGTAGACATGGGATCTAGACTAGTGTGCTAGGTTTGACCCGCAGTATTAGAGGTACGTAAGTACTGACCGAGATAGCCGACATGATATATATGCTTATATGTTGCATTCATATGTGCTATATGTTTTCCATGATTTTCTGCTTTAGCACATGCACGTTTTATACAGGACTGCATCTCCTGAGATGTGAGTCATTGACAGTTTCCATAAGGAGCTTGTAACTCATCATGGAATCGAGTCTGGTATTGTCAGTTTCCATGGGAGCCTCGTGTCCTGTTTTGGATTCGAGTCAGGTTTTGGGGAGGCTCATCCCCTGGTTTTGCTATCACTAGGAGAGACCACGACGGTGGGATTGATGCTATAGTGGTAGGGTGAATATACGAGTAGCCCGCGGAGTCGCTCTCTGGCAAGGTGATGTATATTCATTCGGTGGCACCCAGAGCAGACTATTTTACCCAGGATTTTAAAGTCATTTATGTGTTGCATATTTTTTTATATATCATTGCTTTTGTATTGAGCGTTGTCGCTCACGCCCCTGTGTTTGGTGTTCTTGGGATACCTTGTGGTGGGGCAGGTTTGAGGCTAAAAGGTCCCAGAGGTTCGCACCTGGGGTAAGGCCAGTGCCATTGGCAGCAAGGATTTAGTTGTAGGGTTGTGACCCTAAGAAATTTTGATTTGGTTGTATAAGTATTATACACTTTTGTCTATCGTCGGTTGTATTATGCCGATCTGATTTATTGTATTTTGAGTTATCCGCTATTTACGCTTTTAATAATATTGCATGTGCATTATTACTCTGATTAGATAGTGGATCCGGATAGGGTCGCTACAGTTTCGGAAGCCAGAGTTAGTGATCGGACATTCAGAGCTGTTCGGATGTTCTGAACTGTAGATCGAAAGCTTTAAATCTACTTGCAGTGATACAAGGCATGAGTTTTGATTGGTGATTAGACATGACTGAGTTCGGAAGCTCCGAACTAGGGATCGAAAGATCCAAACTGTGTCGGCAATAATGTGTTGTCCAATCAGAGACACGCGTTCGGCAGAGGGAGTTCGAAAGAATGATCGAATTTCTAAAGTAGGTTCGGATGCTCAGAACTAGAGATCAGACGTTCCGATCATATTCTATAAATACAGGCTGAGAGCTTCACTTTTCTTGGCCAATTCCTAACTTTTACCTCTAGTGTCTAGTTAGTTCCAAAGGTTTTCGGGAGTCATATTCGAGAACTGAGCACTGACGAAGCGCTTTCTAGATCGGAGCAATGTTGTGCCTTGAGTTTAGGGAAAACGTCACCAAAGGGCTGACTATGGACTCAAGCATATTGCTAGGCTATGATTAGCTTCAACGAGTAGCTATTAGTCTTGTTAAGACTTGAAGAATGGTATAAGTGATATGGAATACATTTGATTATAGGCTTGGATTCTAGGTTGTTCACCTAGACTTGACCTAAAAAGGCACGTAAGTACTGACTGAGATATGCAGTTGAGTATCTATTCTTATGTGCTGAATTTTTTCTACCATGATATGCATGTATTTATTGTTCATATGACGCATGATCATTTATCACGTTGAGCCATATCTCCTTCGAGATAGAACTCAAGGAGGTCGAGATGGAACTCAACCCAATCTTGCCCTATTGGTAAAGGAGACCATAATAGCTCCGGCCCCACACAAACACATGCTAAGGTAAGGAAACCCATAATGATTTGGTAAGGGAGGCCAAAACGTCTTTCAGCCCCACACGAACACATGAATATGTAGTCACAACCATCTCACTTTGTTCAAAAATATTCCTTTCCTTTATTGAATTTGAGACTTAGCATGCACATGTTGATGTAAAGTTTACAAAGATATTGACTCAATGAACATGCAAAAGACTCGATGGTGAATGACTGGAAATGGTGATTTAGGGAAGTACCAAGGGCGGGAGTCTAAACCATGACTAAAGTGCTTAGGTAAATGGAGCGGTACACCCTAAAATCTTATAACTCACTCCCCTCTCGCCAAAAAGGGATTCTGCTCAAAACAACGTAGTCCTAACTTCATAAACTACTCCTAGTCCCGAGATTTTACCCAAATTTTGATCTCAACACTGTTTATAATGCTTAAACCCGGACAACAACACGCCTATAAAATCCTATCTCTTCCCAAGGCTTGACACTTAGGGATAACTCCCCACTATTATACTCTGTTCGAAACATCATTATTCCTAACATTATAAGATACCACCAGCCCTGACCTCCATCCGAAAACCAGCTACAAACCCTGTTGCAACACCGTAATTTCGGGCAGCAGAGACTCTCCCAGAAATCTGCTCGAGTAAAATCATCCTAAATTCGATCCAAGCTTACCAAAACGCCCCAAGATCCTTGAACCACTGTCTTAGAACCAAATACCAATATCTAGACTCATCCACGACCCTTAAGCAGTCTCCAAACCCCCTGACAATCGCTCATTCCCAATACAACCGAGAACAGCCCATAGCTGCTGAAAAATTTGGACAGCTCCTCTACCATCTCCTATCCCACTTGGCCCAATCTAATGCTACCACTGTGAACTACATATCACCCGTGGTAGCTCCTAAATTACCAAACCAATCCACCAACAATCAAAATACACACAGACATATCGAAAAACGTTAGCCCAAAAAACTCAAAAATTAGAAAATGAGCTAGCCTGCTTACAATTTCATTCCAAAGCTTTAAAATCATTCAATCTTCACATATGAACATTATTAAATCAACTAACAACCCAAAATCCTCAAGAAACCTCCAGCCGCGGAGAAAAAAAAAACAGGGCACGTTTCCTGTGATTTTCAAAAATGAGCTATACAAAAAAATCTACCACCCATCAAACTACACATTAATAGTATGAAAGGAAAGAAAGGAAACCATAATCTTGCCTAGCTAGAACGAGTAAGAAATCGGTGAACCAAAATAAGTATGGAGTTGCGGTCCGAGAGCAGGGGCTGAGGAAGAGGAGCTGGAAAAGCTAAAATCGAACTCAAGAATCGTCTCCAACCATGCTAGGATCGATTTGCCATAAGAAGGAAAGAAAATGGTAGCTTGGTTGAAGGTGGTGAGGCGGATCGAAGGTGAAGAAATGAAGGGGAAAATGCTTCTCCGGTTCGTCGAGTGTGGGTGTTTATTGAGTGCATGTGTGTGAGTTTTAGGTGTTAGTGTGTGTGTATGTGTGTGTGTGTGTGTTTAAAAGCTAGGGTTAAACCCAACCTAGGTGAAATTGTCAATTAAAATTTAAAGTGCTAAACTAAGGTGATAACTTTATACCCTAAATTAGTTCGCACCAAAATACACACTAGGATTTCCACATAAAAATAAAAGATCGAATTCGATAGCCCGGGAATTAAAATACTAATCCTTGCAGAGATTTAAAAAAAATGTCTCACGAGCGCGGGAAAATTGAATTTAAAAGCGACTGACACCGAAAATTTAAAATAATTAAATAATATAAAATTTAAAATTGATTTAAGCAATTAAACACCGAAAATTAAAATTAAAAAAATATTAAAATAGGTTTAGGCACAAAACTCAAATTATGGAAATTCTAGGCGTCACAAGAAACATGGCCCCGATGGCCTGAACTGGAGTTGCAAATGCCCTGAGAGTCTCATGGCCTCCTCTAGATTGATGATTTAAAAGGGTTTTCATCTTTTTCACAGCAGTCGGGTTCTGAGATGCCACCAGGGGCATCTAGGCTCTGCTAGGGTCGATTCCCTAGCTTCCAGGTGCTACTTGGGAATGGCGCTAGTACCCAGGCACCCTACGGGGGGTACCTCAGCACTAGGGGTTGCTCTGAAAACCCTTTTAAATGATTTTTTGAAGCCCAAATTCCGTTTTAAGATCTTTTAAGGTGTTTGCAACTTTTTTAAGATGTTCCATGGAAATATTTTCATGTTTAAAGTTAGAATGAAAAGAACGAATCATGTGGATCAATTTAGATATGTATTGAATCTATATGTACGTTTTCTTCATGAAATGTATGTTCTTATGAAAAGCATGAGATGAAAGAGACGTGATTGATTTTATTTCGATTCAGCATGCATGTTTTATGAATGAAGAATTTAAGGAGCATGAAACAAAAATAAGTTTTATGATAAAAATTTAATGAATGTGAGGATGTTTTATAAAATAATGATGATGGTGTGTAGTAATGTAGTCTCATTTTACAAGATTAAGTGATTAAACATGATTAAGGACTAATTAAGGGCTTAATTGGAATTAAGTTATGAATTTTGAATATTTTGTCTCAGGCGAGTTCAGAAGATCCGAACCAGTTCGGATGTTCTGAACACTTTGGAAGCAAGAATCCATTTCGGAAGCTCAGGGTGAGTTCGGAACATACAAATGAGAGATTGGAACTTTCGAAGAATTAGGCCATGTTGGATAACTGGCGTTCAGATCAATCACGATTGATACCCGGTGCAGCGGAAGTTTAAAAATTTTATCATGGAACGATTCCATGGTGTGGGTATCAACCATTCAACGATTAAATTATTGTGTGTGTAAAATTCAAATAACAATTAATTAAATTTTACCTCCAATCTCGAAGCGAGATTAATGGACACCACACAGATTTCTCTGCGCTTCTTGTATCTCCCAGGAACTGATGAACTCCTTCAATCAGGTCCACGAATGGGATTTAAATCCCTCTGACAGATTGCACTAGAAAATCTGTCAGAAGTTTTCTGCGAAGAGATTAAACGAATCTGATTCGTTATTCCTGACTGCAATTAAAAATCACAGACCGGAAATTCTCTGACAGAGCAAGGAGGGGGCGGCCGAATTGTGAGAGAGAGAGGAGGCTAGGGTTTCGAATTCTGTCTCTCAAAATAATGACCTGTTGTGTCTAATTTCTGTACTGCAATAACTTATTTATAATGCAGGCCACTAACAGCTTAGGGCCCATTAGTCATAAGTTAAGGCCCGACAAGCAAAGCCCGCACGTTCAGAAATTAATATAAAATTCATCGTGACTCCGATTGATGAACCGATTTCACCAATGTGCACAGAAACCATTTCTGCACATTTTAAAGTCAAAATAAATTTTCCTGAATCCGAATTCAGTGGTTTCCAAAAATGTCCATCCCTATGTCATTTTAGGAAATCCTACTCCCTTACTCTTATTTAAGAAGTCCAACTCCTTAGTTCATTAAATTTAACTCTTTAAATTTAACTATCTCAACGGGGATTAAAACTCCATTACACTGTGTGACCCTCAATGGTTCAGGGATACAGCTAGCCGTGGGCTCACAACTCCTTGTGACTCGGAACAACACTTTCCGACTTGCCCAACGAATCATGGTAAAGCGCCTAGCAACATCGCCCCATGATTCCCTAGGTATCACTGATAGTGCCTACAAGAACCAGTAGATTTTGGTTAGCGTACAGTACGGTCCCTTCATCCATATATCCCGATCGAATCAACAACCATTGGTATATCGAGAGTCGCTCAAGATTCGATAACTATGCAATACATCTTGAAGATCAAATTAGTGACATCGCATGTGCTACTAAGAAACCATTTCTTAAATCACATCAAGTACTCTGGCCAGAGATTTGTCACACTAATATCTCCTCAGATCGCATAGGATATCCACACTCGCAAGTATGTGGTGAATCCTTGACAACAATGCATTGACTCCTATATGTGTCGTAACTGTACCCAATCTCGACACCTGATGACCCCCATAGAGTCGGTAAACGAGTCAAAGCACAGCACTAGCATATAGAGTCTCCATGATGTTTCAAGTCGTAAGGACTAATGGTGTACAACCAAAACCGCGGACTTTATCCACTCGATAAGTGATAACCACTTGGAAAGTCCGGATAGGGTAGTTCGATTATTCATCCTATGAATATCCATTTGCATGCTTCGAACATCTCCATGTTCCCTACCAATGAAACGTGGTACTCCGCATCGCAAATGCTAGTCTCAAACTCGAGCGATCCTTATCCTTATTATCGGACGGCTCAATCGACTAGGAACGGTTTTAGAATATACAGTGACTATAAGATGTATTTCATGATAGACATCCCCATGTTCTACCACATCTTACATACACTATAGTATATTCAAGGTATTTATCAAAACAACAATAGTATATCACAATATAACAATATGAAGTAATATAAAGTCATTGCCATTAATAAAAGTGTAAATAATATTAAACAAAAGATTGTTTATACAAAGAGTCATCAAAGCCCATAGCCACACAGTTGGCTCACTGGGCACCCACTCTTACAATCTCCCACTTGCCCTATAGCCAACTAGTCATACTACGTAGACCCATTGCTTCGCGATGTTTGTCAAACAATGGTCCTGGCAAAGGCTTAGTAAGCGGATCAGCGATATTGTCTGCAGAGGCCACTCGTTCGACAATGATGTCTCCTCTTTCCACAATCTCCCGGATTATGTGGTATTTCCTCAGTACGTGTTTGGATCTTTGATGAGACCTTGGTTCCTTTGCTTGAGCAACGGCACCTGTGTTGTCACAGTACACCGGGACTGGACCAACAAATTCAGGAATAACGCCCAACTCTTGGACGAACTTCCTCATCCAAACGGCCTCTTTAGCAGCAGCTGATGCTGCAATGTATTCAGCCTCAGTGGTGGAATCCGCTGTGGTGTCCTGCTTGGAACTCTTCCAAGAGACAGCACCGCCATTGAGCATGAACACAAATCCATAGGTTGACTTCGAGTCATCCACATCACTTTGGAAGCTAGAGTCGGTATAGCCTTCCAATTTGAGATCTCGTCCTCCATACACCATGAACATATTCTTAGTCCTTCGTAAGTACTTAAGAATGTCCTTCACGGCTTTCCAATGCATTTGACCAGGATTAGACTGATATCTGCTCGTGACACTCAGAGCAAATGCTACATCCGGTCTGGTAGATATCATCCCATACATGATACTACCTATAGCTGACGCATATGGTACATGTGTCATATTCTCTATCTCTGCATCAGTCTTGGGACACATAGACTTGGATAGAGAAACTCCATGACACATGGGTAGATGTCCTCTTTTGGACCCATCCATTGAAAACCGTTTCAATATGGTATCGATGTAGGTTGATTGAGTGAGTCCTATCATTCTCTTAGACCTATCTCTATAGATCTGTATCCCAAGAATGTAGGATGCCTCTCCCAAATCCTTCATCGAAAATCTACCTGATAACCATATCTTTGTTGACTGCAACATCCCTACATCATTCCCAATGAGTAGGATGTCATCAACATAAAGTACTAAGAATGTCACCGCATCCTTAACTACTTTCTTGTACACGCAAGGTTCCTCCGGGTTCTTGATGAAACCAAAATCTTTTATTGTTTCATCAAATTTCTGGTTCCAACTTCTTGATGCTTGTTTTAGACCATAAATTGATCTCTGAAGCTTGCATACCTTATGCTCGCTTCCCATGGATGTGTACCCCTCAGGCTGCTTCATATAGATTTCTTCCTTAATGTCTCCATTAAGAAAATCAGTCTTCACATCCATTTGCCATATCTCATAGTCATACCATGCAGCTATGGCAATCAGGATTCTTATGGACTTGAACATTGCAACTGGTGAAAAGGTTTCATCATAGTCAACTCCTTGCCTTTGAGTATAACCTTTCGCCACCAATCGCGCCTTGTAGGTCAATACCTTACCATCAGGCCCAAGCTTTCTCTTGTAGATCCATTTACACCCTATTGGAACAATTCCATCGGGAGGATCTACTAAAGACCAAACTTGGTTTGTATGCATCGAATCCAATTCTGACTGCATAGCTTCAAGCCATAAATTCGAATCCGCATCAGAAATTGCTTCCTTGAAGTTTCTTGGATCACATCCAATGTCGGGTTCATCTTGATCCCCTTCAAGAAGAAGACCATATCGAACTGGAGGTCTAGAAGTCCTTTCGGATCTTCTAGGTGCAGGCGTGTCCAGCAATGGTTCCTGAGGTGTAGGATCGTTATTTTGTATTTCGGGTTCTTCTCGAACTTCTTCGAGTTCCATCATCTCGCCTTTCTTATCCAATAAGAACTCCTTCTCCAAGAAGGTGGCATTCCTAGAAACAAACACCTTTGTTTCAGCAGGATAATAGAAATAATATCCGATTGAATTCTTCGGATACCCTACAAAATAACATAAGCTGGATCGACTATCCAACTTATCTCCCACTGTCCGCTTCACGTAAGCAGGACATCCCCAAATCCTCAGGTACGAATACTTAGGAGCTTTGCCATTCCATAACTCGTATGGTGTTTTGTCCACTGCTTTAGTGTGGACGTTGTTCAACAACAATACCGCTGTTTCAAGCGCATAGCCCCAAAACGAAGGTGGAAGCTCAGTGAAGCTCATCATAGATCGAACCATGTCCAACAAAGTTCGATTACGACGTTCCGATACACCATTAAGCTGTGGTGTCATAGGAGGAGTCCACTGAGAGAGAATCCCATTCTCTTTCAGATAGTCCAAAAACTCGGTACTCAAGTATTCTCCACCTCGATCCGATCGAAGTGCTTTAATACTTTTACCTAGCTTGTTTTCTACTTCAGCCCTGAATTCTTTGAACTTTTCAAATGCTTCAGACTTATATTTCATTAAATATAAATACCCATACCTTGAATAATCATCAGTAAAGGTAATGAAGTAGGTGTGGCCATGTTGAGTCCCTACTCTAAATGGACCACAAACATCTGTATGGATCAAATCCAACAGATTCTGACTACGCTCAGGTTTCCCCTTAAAAGGAGATTTAGTTATTTTTCCTTTTAGGCAGGATTCACAAGTAGGTAGAGAATTAATATCAGACATATCAAACATGCCCTCTCCCACTAGCTTGTTCATCCTCCTTGAGGAAATATGACCTAGCCTAGCATGCCAAAGGTTTGCCGGGTTTTGACTATCGATTTTCCTTTTGTTTGTTGTCGCCGGTTTATCAACATAATTCACTGGAACGTCTTTTAGTTTTAAGTTGTATAGATCGTTTTCAAGTTGTCCATTTCCAATTAAACATTCATTCTTGTAAATATTGCAAATCCCATTCACAAAATTGCAAGAATAACCATCTCTATCAAGCATAGAAATAGAAATAATGTTTTTAATTAAATCTGGCACAAATAAAACATCTCTTAACAATAATTTAAAACCGTTCTGCAAAGTCAAACAAACATCTCCAATGGCCGTAGCTTCAACTCTGGAACCATTCCCGAGCCTCAGCTGGGTCTCACCCATTCTAAGCCTGCGACTTCTTGTCATCACCTGCAAATCATTGCAAATGTGAGATCCACATCCGGTATCCAATACCCAAGAAGTTGTATTAAGTGACATGTTTATTTCAATATAGAACATACCCTTTGCAGTTCCCAACTGCTCAAGATATTCCTTGCAGTTGCGCTTCCAATGACCCGGCTTCTTGCAGTAATGGCAAACATCCTTGGATTTTCCATTGTTTGAAGCCTTTGTCTTTTGCTTCTTCTCGGGCTCGACTTTCTTGGGTGGGGTAGAACGTTTCTTGCCCTTCATACTTGGCCCCTTCTTCGCAGAAGATGAGGAGCCCACCAAGAAAGCTGGCTTATCCTTCTTAAGTGTGGATTCATATGTAACGAGCATATTGACCATCTCTTCAAGGGTGGCCTCTATCTTGTTCATATTAAAATTTATCACAAATCCATCAAATGAAGAAGGAAGAGACAGAAGCAATAAATCCACATTGAGTTCATGCTCCAACACCAAATCTAGGGTCGCCAACTTCTGTATGAGCCAAATCACTCGTACCCCATGATCACGGACCGAAGTCCCTTCACGCATACGGCACGTCATCAACTCCTTAACAGTAGCGAACCTTTCAGCCCTCGACTGAGCCCCAAAAAGTTCCTTGAGTTGCGCATGAATGTCAGCAGCATTCACCGTGTCCTCAAATCGCCTCTGGAGTTCATCAGACATCGAGGCTTGCATATAGCATTTGGTCTTGATGTCATGGTCACACCATGCATCAAGTTTGGCCAATTCCTCCGGACTTATGTCAGCTGGTGCTTCCTTCGGAGGTGCTTTCTCTAACACGTAGAGCATTTTCTCCGAAGTTAAGACAATCTTCAACTTCCGGAACCATTCCGTATAGTTGGCGCCAGTCAACTTGTTTTGTTCGAGGATCGAGAATAATGGATTTCGCGAATTCATTGTATGAAATACTGAAAAGAAAAACAGACATATATCAATGATTGTTTAACAATTTACTAAGACATAAAATAGGCGAATTTAATTTTATGAATCTCACTCCCACTATTTTAACGATTTCACCACCCTCTAGTGAAAACGGGAAACTTTTTCCTTAGTGAGAACATGGAGTCAAATTGACAAACTTATGGTCCCGAATAATATCAGCCAACCATAATTCTCAAAAGGTAGAGCCCAATTGCTTCCAAAGCAACCCCCATGTGTTTACCTCATGTCCAATAAGGGCCCAATAATATGACGCCGTTTAAAGTGACATGTCAAGATGACCCATCAATATTAAGTTGTGATGGACGGTCGCCATGTGGATCCCCCAATATTATGAGCCGATCCCATGGGAGTTCCACCCAACTTACAACATTTGTCGATCCAATGTACAGCTTTCCGACGGACGGGCCCCCCCAATAATATGAGCCGGACCGTATCCGCGGGTAGCATCACATACATTGACCGTTGATGGAAGGTGGGAACATTTAAACAAATTTAAATTTCCTTTATTTATCTTGATATAAATTTTAAATCATATTTAAAATGAGGGATTTTTAATTATAAAAATATTTGTCTCATCATATTCATTTTATTGCATGTTTGCCGGATTCACGCAATTTATGTCTAAACATGCATACAATCATAATATCAAATATTATATAGGATGATCGATTCCATTTCTAATTGACCCGTGGTTGCCAATCACGGGTCTTAGTCCAATCCTAGGTAATATGCAGTATGCAATGCAATCCTATTACATGTGCTTCCAATTTACATTTCTTCAGTCTTTATTGTCTGCTGGGCCCACCGTCTTCAAATCTTGATCTCCCAATAAATCTAATGCATTTACAATAAATAACAATGACAAGTAGGGGATACATTTTTAGGGGTGGAAACGGGCTATAAACCAAGCCCACTTTTATTACATATGACATTCATATCGGGCCATAAACCAGGCCCATTAATAAAACCAACAACAATAAAAACAAAATGTAAATTCCTAACATACACCTACAAAATTGGTCATGGCAATCGATCATCCTTATCCAATAACATTTAATTCAAAATTAATTTATTGGATAACATGCAGTGGCAATTCAAATTTAAACAAGATAAAATCATATTTTATATATAAAATCTCATTTCACATATAAAATCATATTTTATCTCTATATCAAATAAAATCATATTTTATCTATAAAATCCAATTTTACAAATAAAATCATATTTTACTCAATATATCATAAGATCATATCTTATCATCAATTGTACCAAAATAATTGATTTCAAAATTCAATTTACGGATAAAATATTAAAATTTTCCAAAAATTCAAATTTATCCAAAATCAATTTTAAAATTTACGGACTCGAACAATTCGATCCGAAATCTCGTGAACCAATCAAAAACAATTTTTGATCGGACCAAAAATAAAATTTTAACATATTAAAACTAATTTTTAATAAAAATAATAATTTTTCCCGCGGGCCGCCCGGGACACTCCCGGGCCGGCCCGCACCCGGGGCGCGGGCCGGGGGCAGCCCGGCTGCCCCCTTAGGGCAGCAACAATTGCTGCCCTGGCGGCGCCTGGCGCCGCCGTGCGTCGCCCTGGGCGGCGCCGAGCGCTGCCCTGCGCAGCGCCCAGCGCTCCACTGGGCAGCGCACAGCGCTGCCCTGGGCGGCGCCGTGCGCCGCCCTGGGCGGCGACGGTCGCCGTCCTGGGCGGCGCCATGCGCCCCCTTTGGGCGGCGCCGTGCGCCGCCCGGGGCAGCAACAATTGCTGCCCCACCGGGCAGCGATCCAATCGCTGCCCGGGTTTTGCCCCGGAAAATTTTTTTTTTTTTTTTTTATTTAAAAATATTTATTTTGTTTTCCAAAAACCGAGATTCAAAAATTTTGTACAATCGATTAATTTAATCGTTTGATCTGAGCAACCTGGCTCTGATACCACTGTTGGATAACTGGCGTTCAGATCAATCACGATTGATACCCGGTGCAGCGGAAGTTTAAAAATTTTATCATGGAACGATTCCATGGTGTGGGTATCAACCATTCAACGATTAAATTATTGTGTGTGTAAAATTCAAATAACAATTAATTAAATTTTACCTCCAATCTCGAAGCGAGATTAATGGACACCACACAGATTTCTCTGCGCTTCTTGTATCTCCCAGGAACTGATGAACTCCTTCAATCAGGTCCACGAATGGGGTTTAAATCCCTCTGACAGATTGCACTAGAAAATCTGTCAGAAGTTTTCTGCGAAGAGATTAAACGAATCTGATTCGTTATTCCTGACTGCAATTAAAAATCACAGACCGGAAATTCTCTGACAGAGCAAGGAGGGGGCGGCCGAATTGTGAGAGAGAGAGGAGGCTAGGGTTTCGAATTCTGTCTCTCAAAATAATGACCTGTTGTGTCTAATTTCTGTACTGCAATAACTTATTTATAATGCAGGCCACTAACAGCTTAGGGCCCATTAGTCATAAGTTAAGGCCCGACAAGCAAAGCCCGCACGTTCAGAAATTAATATAAAATTCATCGTGACTCCGATTGATGAACCGATTTCACCAATGTGCACAGAAACCATTTCTGCACATTTTAAAGTCAAAATAAATTTTCCTGAATCCGAATTCAGTGGTTTCCAAAAATGTCCATCCCTATGTCATTTTAGGAAATCCTACTCCCTTACTCTTATTTAAGAAGTCCAACTCCTTAGTTCATTAAATTTAACTCTTTAAATTTAACTATCTCAACGGGGATTAAAACTCCATTACACTGTGTGACCCTCAATGGTTCAGGGATACAGCTAGCCGTGGGCTCACAACTCCTTGTGACTCGGAACAACACTTTCTGACTTGCCCAACGAATCATGGTAAAGCGCCTAGCAACATCGCCCCATGATTCCCTAGGTATCACTGATAGTGCCTACAAGAACCAGTAGATTTTGGTTAGCGTACAGTACGGTCCCTTCATCCATATATCCCGATCGAATCAACAACCATTGGTATATCGAGAGTCGCTCAAGATTCGATAACTATGCAATACATCTTGAAGATCAAATTAGTGACATCGCATGTGCTACTAAGAAACCATTTCTTAAATCACATCAAGTACTCTGGCCAGAGATTTGTCACACTAATATCTCCTCAGATCGCATAGGATATCCACACTCGCAAGTATGTGGTGAATCCTTGACAACAATGCATTGACTCCTATATGTGTCGTAACTGTACCCAATCTCGACACCTGATGACCCCCATAGAGTCGGTAAACGAGTCAAAGCACAGCACTAGCATATAGAGTCTCCATGATGTTTCAAGTCGTAAGGACTAATGGTGTACAACCAAAACCGCGGACTTTATCCACTCGATAAGTGATAACCACTTGGAAAGTCCGGATAGGGTAGTTCGATTATTCATCCTATGAATATCCATTTGCATGCTTCGAACATCTCCATGTTCCCTACCAATGAAACGTGGTACTCCGCATCGCAAATGCTAGTCTCAAACTCGAGCGATCCTTATCCTTATTAACGGACGGCTCAATCGACTAGGAACGGTTTTAGAATATATAGTGACTATAAGATGTATTTCATGATAGACATCCCCATGTTCTACCACATCTTACATACACTATAGTATATTCAAGGTCTTTATCAAAACAACAATAGTATATCACAATATAACAATATGAAGTAATATAAAGTCATTGCCATTAATAAAAGTGTAAATAATATTAAACAAAAGATTGTTTATACAAAGAGTCATCAAAGCCCATAGCCACACAGTTGGCTCACTGGGCACCCACTCTTACAGGCCATGCACACTAGTGACATGTCTCCAGCTTCTCGACATGCTAACGCATGCATGAGGTCGGAACTTCCGAATTAGAGATCGGATCTTCCAATCGGGGCTATTCTGAACGTGGCATGCATGTAGAGATCGGAACGTCCGATCGGGAGTTCGGAGCTTCCGATCTACTCCTATAAATAGGGCATCCGGGAGCCCATTTTCTTTTACAATTCACCAACTTCTCTCTAGACTTCTGAGTAGTTTTATGGGTTTCCAGCCATCTTTGGCGAGGGGTGGGCCTTGGCGAGACGTTCCCGGTGTCATAGCAGAGTTGTGCCCAAGTTCTGGGGGTCATCGACATCAACGGGCTAAAGACGGACGGAGGTATAATTTGAGATTCTATAAATAGTTTGGGAGTATCTACTAGCTTAGTTAATGATTTTAGATGTTGATTAGTGATATAGTAATCTTATGAATATAGGCTTGGAAATTAGAGCTGGTGTAGCTTATCTATTATTAATGAGGTACGAAAGTACTATTCGAGATACCCTGAGTGAGTATGCAAGCATTATGTGTTGTATTTTTATATGACATGATTTTATCTGCATATATTATATCACGATATTATGCTTCATTAATTATCATATTGAGTTTTTATCCTTGAGATAGCCTGTAGTAAGGTGTTTACTGTTGGAGAACGCGGCGATCAGATCAATTAGGATTGATACCCGGTGCAGCGGAAGTTTAAAATTTTGTATGGAACGATTCCATAATAGGTATCAACCTTACGATTAAATTGTGTGTGCGTAAAAATTAAATAACGATTATAAATTTTTACCTCAATCTCGAATCGAGATTTTGGACACCAACAGATTGCTCTGCTCTTGTTGTATATCCCTGGAACTGATGGACGAACTGTTCTTCAATCAGGTCCACGAACGGATATTTAATCCCTCTGATAGATTGCACTAGAAAATCTATCAGAAGTTTCTACGAAGAGATTAACGAATTTGATCCGTTAAACCAGACTGCAATTCAAAATTCACAGACTGGATTTTACCGAGCAGAGGGAGGGAGGAGGCGGCCACTTATTAAAAACGCAGCTAGGGTTTTAAAAATATTCGGTGCCCTTGCAACCTCTCAGAATTCCGGATACAGGTGAATTACAGTTCATATCTCAAATAATTCATGCTTCATATTTCAAATCACAAAATCATGTAAATCAAGTAATTCTCAAAAACAAAGCATGCTCGCATGGTATTTAAATAAATCAATTTAAATAACTCAATCACATGCGAGAATCAATTCATGCGGACTCGATCTACCCCGCTCACTTCTAAATTCAGTCCAAGAATCTTATCGCTCTGATACCACTGAATGTGAGACCCCGATTCTAATCATCTAATCTTAGAATAAACAATAATTACGCATACAAGATCTAAGATTAAAAGAAAAGTTTTTTTTTTTTTTTTTTTTTACACAGGGTGACGCGCGGGCGCGATACCCGAGGCGCGGGCGCGCATACAGCCCTGCCCGGGCCTTCGAGAAAGGGAGCAGAACGCGCTGGCGCGCATGGCCTGCTGTTTTAGCTCAAAATAAGGCTCCAAAAGTGCAATCCAACACCCGGAAAGGCTCCGACATGATCCAACTAACACTTTTCCAACAACGAAGTATTCAATTACAAGAAAGAGTAGAACATGCATCAATTCTAAGTTCCAAAATCCAAAATACAAATCGAGTCGAATACAATCTAAGTTCGATTTCAAATTCGACTTCTACAATAACAAGGCCTCACTCTATCAACTCGACCACCTAGCCATGCGATCTCTGACTCGGTCCTGCCCCACTTGTTGCCAAGCACACATACAAAGACAAGACAACAGCCGGATAATCTGGTGAGAATAATATTCCCAGTAAAAGAGACAAACATGCAATATCATAAAAACATCTCAAACAAAATGCATCATCTTCTACATATTCAAATAACAATCATGCAATTCCACAAGCATGTCTAAAACTCAATTCATATGCATAAATGCAATGCATGTCTTTAAATCTGAGATTATCAAGTCGGATAATCAAAACATTTCAGCTTTTGCTTTTGGGATCCCGAGGACGAGATCACGTAAACAACTCACCGACTCTCCCGATCGAGGTGGTGCTACGTATCTCTATCCTCTAGACTTTGGTGCAACTATAAGGAGTATGCTAGCACTAGGTGAAACAGCTACACCTAGGCCACTCACAATATAATTCCCAAAACGTCTATCATCAAAAGGGCCGTCCTGCCCGCTATTCAAATCAAGGTTCATATGCTCAATATGAATGCAATGCAACATAACTCAAATAATCAATTAACATGCAAGTATGTGATTTTTCCGGAACACTCGAATCAAGTCAGATTCGAATCATTCGTTCCATTCCATTCCAAGTCATCTTATACCTATTTTCAACAACGTCGATGCTCCAAACCTGGAAACAACATCGATACAAGAATTCCAAATCAATATTCCATTCCAAATCAAGTTCAACGATAAAGATAATTCAATTCAACTTTCGAGGATGGATCAACTCGATACCAAACCTCGATCAACTCTTCAACGATTCGAAAGTTGCCAATTCGAAACTCCACGATCTTCAACTAATCTGCGGAGATAAAATCAATCCAATATCAATCCATTCAAAACGAGCAACTCCCAAAAACTCAAACGAATCTCCAATTTCCAAAATCTCAAACCGGCGGCATAACGGCTATAAATTCAACTAACCGAAAATGCAAACAGCATAATATCACTCTAAGCAACTCATATCAATCAACATTCAACCAAAACAATCCAATTCCAACAAATCACAAAACTCACTTTTTCGAAAATCCCTTCAAAAATTCATAACAAATCCGAACGTCGCTCTAATTCAAAACTGACAGATAATAAACGATCAGAACTCCGCCAGGAACAACATACTAGAATCTAAATCGATTCTAACCACCTCCGAAAAACAAAACATATCCGATCGGAGAAATACTTACGGTATAACGAAGCTCTCTCAGCCATGATCGCTAATCTGCCTTCAGAAATAATTTCTAACGGACGGATCGAGCTCGGACTAAAATCCAAAAGCTTGAAAAGCTTATCTCACGCCTTCAATGGAGGAATCGGTTGGGAGAGAAGAGGGTGGAGTGAAGGAGGAGTCAAAACAAGGTATAAATATCTAATTAAGTCCATATTTGCGTTTTAGTCCCTGAAAAATCCGAAATTTGCAAAAAGGACCCTGATCAAAATCAAGTCGGCTCTTGAACTCTGAAATCTCCGATTATCTCAAATAAAGTCGATTAAGATAAAATCGGGGCGTTACAATTCTCCCCCACTAAGAAAAGATTTCGTCCTCGAAATCGACACGCTTCCAACACGAACTCTGTTCTCCAAACTACTCCTTCAAGTCTGTCAATCAAAAGTCGACTCCTTATCTATAGAAAATCCTCCTAAGCTCAGTCACAATCGAATCATCTCCGGTTTCAACTCAAGGCATAACATCCAAAGTTCGACTCGTCTAATCTGGCTGTCCGTCGTTCTGAGGATATCGAACTGAAAAAGTTGAAATCAGGCAACAAAATCTCATCGAAGTCCTTGCCGAAAGAATGAGTGCATCAAGGATCTCTGTCTAAACTGACAGACTTCAACAAAAACAAGACATCTGACGACCTCTGACAAGATATCAATCCTCTAATCTTGACTGAAAGTCATTCTGTACAGAGAACGGTAACAGATTCCAACAATCGGTCAATCAAATCAGATAGTAGATAAAATAAGAACAGCTCAAAACATCGGTTGCTGCATACAATTCCTCAGATAAAATTCGCAGTAAGAATCTCATACAATCTAATCCTCTTCTCTGCTTTCAAATCAGTTTCGTCTGCTAAAATAATTACTCCAACTCTTAAGATTAGAACAGAACACGTGCATTTCCGCATAAGACAAATAGAAGAACAGGTCTTCAAATCAATTAAGATCGCTACGAGCCCAAAGTCCAGATTCAGACATTGAGTCTCGAGCGTCTTCAACTGTCTCGATGTCTAGACTATAGCGCAATTCCACTTAATAAGAATACATCTCCAAAATCTCGATAAGAAAAGATCGCTGATCGGCATAAATTCCATCATCAAATCATACAATCGAAGAAGACCATTCGATCCAAAAGAATTCAGACATCGAAGAAAAACATACAACTTCTCGGCACAAACATCTGCTATACGAGTCTCAAAAGCTCCGAAAGATCAGTACAATTCTCATTCCAAAAAGATAAGAAATCAACGATAAAAATTCATAACCTCTACTAATTCTTCTGAAATATCCGGTTAACAGAAGTTAACAACACTACTGGAGTATTCATCAATTCGAACGATTCAACAATTTAAAAGAGGCACGTTAAACATATACAGATTCTTCAATAAGAAGGCAAGAGATTCGCCAGTATCTAACAGTCCAATAAGAATAGGAAACTCAATATCGAACGTTACCTGATCTGTCATTATCGGGTGCAGCCTGAGTCTGCGGATCCTCAGACAGAGCAAAAACTCGTGCCTGCTGTCTGGGAGGCTGGCTTGCATACTGATTACCTTCCTGAACATTCTGTTGCTGAGGTTGGAAAGAGTGGACAGTAGGTGCCTGCTGAGGCTGAGCTGTCTGACTCGGGAAAATTCCACTCTGAGCTTGCTGAGGAACACGCTGAGGACACGTTCTCGCAAAATGCCCCGCCTGGTTACAAATATGACAGCTTCCAAAAATACCTCTACACTGATCATTGGAGTGACGACCTCCGCAGTTGGCACAAGACATGCCTGACTGTCCCGAACTCTGTCCCGATCCATACTGTCTCGAACCACTAGAGCTCGAAGACTGGTTCCGTGCTTCTTAAACTGCTTCCCCTTCGGGAGATAGTAATCCTTCCTGTTACCTCCACTGCTACCACCCTCAGAACTCGGTGGTTGGTTCTGAAACTGAAAGGATTGATTCTGGTAATGGAACGGTTGGTTTTGGTATTGAGAAGATTGTGCCTGAAACTGTCCTTGCTGCTGCTGAGGCACAAACTGATTTCCTCTCTGTCTCCACAAACCTGCTTCTGCTCCCTTTGCGTGATTCATGGCATCCGCAAAGTTGTTAGGCCTGTTGGTATTTACCAACGTGAAGACGTCGGGGTTCAAACCATTGATGAACTGATCTGCCTTAGCTTCTTCATCTCCGGCAATTAGCGGTGCAAAACGCAACAGACTATCGAACTTCGCCACGTACTCTTCAATGTTCAGATTCCCTTGCCTCAGGTTGGCAAACTCTGCTCCCTTATCTTTGCGATACGAGATAGGGAAAAACCGCTTATAAAATTCCGATTTGAAAAGAGTCCAAGTAACTTCCGTACCTCTATTCTCCATTGCTTTCTTCGTCATGATCCACCAACTCTTAGCAACCCCACGAAGCTGATGAATGACTAACCTGATTCGACGGTCATCTGTGTAATCGATGGAATCGAACAACTGATCGATATCATCCAACCAACTCTCACAGTCAACTGGATTTTCTGAACCCATCAACAATGACGGATTGAACGACTGAAACCTTTTCAGCAAGGTTTCCATAGGCGTCGCTGAAGCATCCATCTCTACCGTTTCAGTACTAGCTTGCTCAGTTGTAGGAATAACTGGCGGTGGATTCCTATTAATAACTCGTCGAGGACCCATCTGATAATCAAAGGTTAGGACACAAGATAACTCAATCGCTGCAATCGGTGCCCTTGCAACCTCTCAGAATTCCGGATACAGGTGAATTACAGTTCATATCTCAAATAATTCATGCTTCATATTTCAAATCACAAAATCATGTAAATCAAGTAATTCTCAACAACAAAGCATGCTCGCATGGTATTTAAATAAATCAATTTAAATAACTCAATCACATGCGAGAATCAATTCATGCGGACTCGATCTACCCCGCTCACTTCTAAATTCAGTCCAAGAATCTTATCGCTCTGATACCACTGAATGTGAGACCCCGATTCTAATCATCTAATCTTAGAATAAACAATAATTACGCATACAAGATCTAAGATTAAAAGAAAAGTTTTTTTTTTTTTTTTTTTTTTACACAGGGTGACGCGCGGGCGCGATACCCGAGGCGCGGGCGCGCATACAGCCCTGCCCGGGCCTTCGAGAAAGGGAGCAGAACGCGCTGGCGCGCATGGCCTGCTGTTTTAGCTCAAAATAAGGCTCCAAAAGTGCAATCCAACACCCGGAAAGGCTCCGACGTGATCCAACTAACACTTTTCCAACAACGAAGTATTCAATTACAAAAAAGAGTAGAACATGCATCAATTCTAAGTTCCAAAATCCAAAATACAAATCGAGTCGAATACAATCTAAGTTCGATTTCAAATTCGACTTCTACAATAACAAGGCCTCACTCTATCAACTCGACCACCTAGCCATGCGATCTCTGACTCGGTCCTGCCCCACTTGTTGCCAAGCACACATACAAAGACAAGACAACAGCCGGATAATCTGGTGAGAATAATATTCCCAGTAAAAGAGACAAACATGCAATATCATAAAAACATCTCAAACAAAATGCATCATCTTCTACATATTCAAATAACAATCATGCAATTCCACAAGCATGTCTAAAACTCAATTCATATGCATAAATGCAATGCATGTCTTTAAATCTGAGATTATCAAGTCGGATAATCAAAACATTTCAGCTTTTGCTTTTGGGATCCCGAGGACGAGATCACGTAAACAACTCACCGACTCTCCCGATCGAGGTGGTGCTACGTATCTCCATCCTCTAGACTTTGGTGCAACTATAAGGAGTATGCTAGCACTAGGTGAAACAGCTACACCTAGGCCACTCACAATATAATTCCCAAAACGTCTATCATCAAAAGGGCCGTCCTGCCCGCTATTCAAATCAAGGTTCATATGCTCAATATGAATGCAATGCAACATAACTCAAATAATCAATTAACATGCAAGTATGTGATTTTTCCAGAACACTCGAATCAAGTCAGATTCGAATCATTCGTTCCATTCCATTCCAAGTCATCTTATACCTCTTTTCAACAACGTCGATGTTCCAAACCTGGAAACAACATCGATACAAGAATTCCAAATCAAAATTCCATTCCAAATCAAGTTCAACGATAAAGATAATTCAATTCAACTTTCGAGGATGGATCAACTCGATACCAAACCTCGATCAACTCTTCAACGATTCGAAAGTTGCCAATTCGGAACTCCACGATCTTCAACTAATCTGCGGAGATAAAATCAATCCAATATCAATCCATTCAAAACGAGCAACTCCCAAAAACTCAAACGAATCTCCAATTTCCAAAATCTCAAACCGGCGGCATAACGGCTATAAATTCAACTAACCGAAAATGCAAACAGCATAATATCACTCTAAGCAACTCATATCAATCAACATTCAACCAAAACAATCCAATTCCAACAAATCACAAAACTCACTTTTTCGAAAATCCCTTCAAAAATTCATAACAAATCCGAACGTCGCTCTAATTCAAAACTGACAGATAATAAATGATCAGAACTCCGCCAGGAACAACATACTAGAATCTAAATCTATTCTAACCACCTCCGAAAAACAAAACATATCCGATCGGAGAAATACTTACGGTATAACGAAGCTCTCTCAGCCATGATCGCTAATCTGCCTTCAGAAATAATTTCTAACGGACGGATCGAGCTCGGACTGAAATCCAAAAGCTTGAAAAGCTTATCTCACGCCTTCAATGGAGGAATCGGTTGGGAGAGAAGAGGGTGGAGTGAAGGAGGAGTCAAAACAAGGTATAAATATCTAATTAAGTCCATATTTGTGTTTTAGTCCCTGAAAAATCCGAAATTTGCAAAAATGACCCTGATCAAAATCAAGTCGGCTCTTGAACTCTGAAATCTCCGATTATCTCAAATAAAGTCGATTAAGATAAAATCGGGGCGTTACATGGACGGTCGCCATGTGGATCCCCCAATAATATGAGCCGATCCCATGGGAGTTCCACCCAACTTACAACATGTGTCGATCCAATGTACAGCTTTCCGACGAACGGGCCCCCCCAATAATATGAGCCGAACCGTATCCGCGGGTAGCATCTCATACATTGATCGTTGATGGAAGGTAGGAACATTTAAACAAATTTAAATTTCCTTTATTTATCTTGATATCAATTTTAAATCATATTTAAAATGAGGGATTTTAATTATAAAAATTTGTCTCATCATTTTTAAAATTTTGTATGCTTGTGGGATTCACACAATTATGTCTAAAACATGCATACAACTATAATATCACATATTATATAGGATGATCGATTCCATTTCTAATCGACCTGTGGTTGCCAATCACGAGTCTTAGTCCAATCCTAGGTAATATGCAGTATGCAATACAATCCTATTACATTTGCTTTCAATTTACATTTCTTCTGTCTTTATTGTCTGCTGGGCCCACCACCGTCTTCAAATCTTCATCTCCCACTAAATCTAATGTATTTACAATAAATAACAATGACAAGTAGGGGATACATTTTTAAGGGGTGGGAACGGGCCATAAACCAAGCCCACTTTTATTACATATGACAATTCATATTGGGCCATAAACCAGGCCCATTAATAAAACCAACAACAATAAAAACAAATGTAAATTCCTAACATACACCTACAAAATTGGTCATGACAATCGATCATCCTTATCCAATAACATTTAATTCAAAATTAATTTATTGGATAACATGCAATGACAATTTAAATTTAAAAGGATAAAATCATATTTCATACATAAAATCTTATTTTACATACAAAATCATATTTTATCTTTTTATCAAATAAAATCATATTTTATCTATAAAATCCAATTTTATACATAAAATCATATTTTACTCAATATATCCATAAGATCATATCTTATCATCAATTGTACCAAAAATAATTAATTTCAAAATTCAATTTAACGGATAAAATATTTAAACTTTCCAAAAATTCAAATTTATCCAAAAATCAATTTTAAAATTTTCGGACTCGAACAATTCGATCCGACGCCTCGTGGACCAATCAAAAACAATTTTCGATCGGACCAAAAATAGAATTTTAACATATTAAAATTTAATTTAAAAATTAAAAAATTAATTTTTCCCGTTGGCCGCCCGGGACATTCCCGGGCTGCCCGCGCCCTAATGGGGTCGGGCCGGGCAGCCCGGCTGCCCCTAGGGCAGCGACGATCGCTGCCCTGGGCAGCGCACGTCGCTGCCCTAGGGGCAGCCCCGTGCGCTGCCCGGGGAAGCGACCATCGCTGCCCCCCCGGGCAGCGATCCAATCGTTGCCTGGGTTTTTGCCCGAAATTTTTTTTTTTATTTTTAAAATATTTATTTTGTTTCAAAAACCGAGGCCTAAAAATTTTTGTACAATCGATTAATTTAATCGCTTGATCTGAGCAACCTGGCTCTGATACCACTGTTGGAGAACGCGGCGATCAGATCAATTAGGATTGATACCTGGTGCAGCGGAAGTTTAAAATTTTGTATGGAACGATTCCATAATAGGTATCAACCTTACGATTAAATTGTGTGTGTGTAAAAATTAAATAATGATTATAAATTTTTACCTCAATCTCGAATCGAGATTTTGGACACCAACAGATTGCTCTGCTCTTGTTGTATATCCCTGGAACTGATGGACGAACTGTTCTTCAATCAAGTCCACGAACGGATATTTAATCCCTCTGATAGATTGCACTAGAAAATCTATCAGAAGTTTCTACGAAGAGATTAACGAATTTGATCCGTTAAACCAGACGGCAATTCAAAATTCACAGACTGGATTTTACCGAGCAGAGGGAGGGAGGGGGCGGCCACTTATTAAAAACGCAGCTAGGGTTTTAAAAATATTTTGTGACCTGTTGTGTGTAATTTCTGTACTGCAATAACTTATTTATAATGTAGGCAGCTAACAGCTTAGGGCCCATTAGTCATAAGTTCAAGCCCGACAAGCAAAGCCCGCACGTTCAAAAATTAATATAAAATTCATCATGACTCCGATTGATAAACCGATTTCACCAATGTGCACAGAAACCATTTCTACACCTTTTAAAGTCAAGATAAATTTTTCTGAATCCGAATTCAGTGGTTTCCAAAAATGCCCATCCCTATGTCATTTTAGGAAATCTTACTCCTCTACTCATAATTAAGAAGTCCAACTTCTTTGTTCATTAAATTTAACTCTTTAAATTTAACTATCTCAACGGGGATTAAAAATCCATTACACTGTGTGACCCTCAATGGTTCAGGGATACAGCTAGCCGTGGGCTCACAACTCCTTGTGACTCGGAACAACAATTTTCGACTTGCCCATCGAATCATGGTAAGAGCGCCTAGCAACATCGCCCCATGATTCCCTATGTATCACTGATAGTGCCTACAAGAACCAATAGATTTTGGTTAGCGTACAGTACGGTCCCTTCATCCATATATCCCGATCGAATCAACAACCATTGGTATATCGAGAGTCGTTCGAGATTCGATAACTATGCAATACATCTTGAAGATCAAATAGTGACATCGCATGTGCTACTAAGAAACCATTTCTTAAATCACATCATGTACTCTGGCCAGAGATTCGTCACACTAATATCTCCTCAGATCGCATAGGATATCCACACTCGCAAGTATGTGGTGAATCCTTGACAACAAAGCATCGACTCCTATATGTGTTGTAACTGTACCCAATCCCGACACCTGATGACCCCAATAGAGTCGGTAAACGAGTCAAAGCACAGTACTAGAATATATAGTCTCAATGATGTTTCAAGTAGTAAGGACTAATGGTGTACAACCAAAACCGCGGACTTTATCCACTCGATAAGTGATAACCACTTGGAAAGTCCGGATAGGGTAGTTCGATCATTCATCATATGAATATCCATTTGCATGCTTCGAACACCTCTATGTTCCTTACCAATGAAACGTGGTACTCTGCATCGCAAATGCTAGTCTCAAACTCGAGCGATCCTTATCCTTATTATCGGACGGCTCAATCAACTAGGAACAGTTTAGAATATACAGTGACTATAAAATGTGACCAGGTCACCTATATCCACTGTTGGGTGTGTGAGCCACCTACTGGTGTGACGACACAGAGTGCTACATAACTTGGCGCCGAGTCTATAAGAACAGAGTTTCTTGACCTTGAGTCTTGGTATCTCGGACACTTGCATTGATGATGTGCCCATCAAACGCCAATAATTTCCCTTGCACCAATACCCGCAAGTTTTCATGCTTCACCTTTAAATTTGCATAAAATTCTCTGACAACAGGAACAACCGCATCTCGTGGTTGAAGCATGAAAGTGAGCCATTGCTTTTCTCCCTCAAACGCTCGTGCGTCGTGGACACTCCGTCCCAAATCAAACCCTCGTTCTTTCACCAAACTTTTTGAAAGCATCGCCGTATAATAAATAGCAATGGCCTCATTCCAAAATTTTGAATTATCGTATGTAACCGATGAGGAAGGAAGAAGCTGCACTTTTTGATTTTCTCTTTGGAACCATTGAACAAACACTTGATATGCACGATCACAACGACTAATTTCCACTCAAAATTTTAAATATCACACCCAATTCAGTAGCACCAATCTGGCAGTCAACTTCCCTAGTCAAATACGGGCAAACAAATTTCACCAATACACAATTGCCCCATCAAAAGAAACACATCTAAAACTTCTCAAACACATAGCTATGTCCAACACTACAAGATTTTTGAAATAGAAAAGACCAAGCGAGTACCTCACATAGTTTCTGCGAAGGACCCTTGAAGTCGAGTTCCAAGCCACATTGATGATAGAAAAAATGAAATTCCCTAAACTTGAGGACCCTATATTTCGGGAGTGAATGGGTGAGTGAGATGAGAAATTGATATAGAATCCATGAATTGAGGTTCTAATGATGTGAGAGGGACGAATTTTGTATTTGATGTTGGAGAGATGTGAGTTTTTGTAGCTACAAAGGGATTCTTGAGACTAGAGGAGCGAAAAATTTTTGACTTTAAATCAAGTCTGAGTGAGCTTAGAATGCTCAAGGCGCGTGTGCGCTACCTAAGAAAGGGAAAGAGCGCGGGTGCACTGTGTCTCGAGCACTGGTGTAGTGACCCAACCCGGATCCACTTCTAATCAGAGTTATAGTAAAAGCGCACGCAATAAAAGCTTAAAGTGTAAAGAGCGGATAATTAAAATAATACAACAAATCCTATCGGCAGAATACAACCGACGTTATCACAAGTGTATAAATACTGTTATACAACCAAATCGAAGGTTCAGGGTAAATAAATCCCTACCCTCTACAACCTCGCACTCTCCAAGCTCAATTCTGCTGAGAGCCTCCTGGACCGTCCAGCCTCAAACCTGCCCCACCACAAGGTACACGATACCCAAACACAGGGGCGTGAGCTAGAACGCTCAATACGGAAGCAATGATATAAATACAAATATCATCATGCACATGACTTTAAAAATCAGGGTTAAATCACTTTACTCATGGCGCCTGGAATACACAGTACCGGGCAAGAGAGCGACTCCGCGTGGTACTCGTATATTCCCAAGACACGAATCCTCAGGAAGAATCGCCTCGACTGATAGAAACTGTCATGACTCACATCATACCCGATGCAGTCTCCGTAAAAACATATGCATGTGCTAAAAACAGTAAAACATAGCCAATACAGCACATACATCATGCATCACACACATATTTATAAATATCATGCCGGCTATCTCGGTCAGTACTTACGTACCTCTAACACAGCAGGTCAACTCCTAGCACACCCGTCTAGGTCCAAAGCCTACAAGTCTGCTCTACTGCGTCTACACATGCAAAAGTCCATGCATTACTATAAACGCTCTAAAAGCCTTAACTAAGCTATTGCATACTCCTAAATATTTTTAGGATGCCAAAGCTATACCTGCGTCCGTCGTTAGCCCTTTGCTGACGATAGCCTCAAAACTAGGCCAAAGTTCCGCGATGACGTCTAGATCACTAATCCACTTCCGGATTCCCCATAGGATGCCTAGATCTCCCTAGATCTGAGTTAGAAGGCTTAGGAATCAGAGAGAAGAGAGGGAATTGGTGCGAGAAATGAGCATCTCGAACCCTATATTTATAGGCGACTTTCGGAACCTCCGAACTCGGTTCGGACCGTCCGAACACGATCGGAACCTCCGATCGCACCTTCGGAGCGTCCGATCGCTCAATATTACGTCAGCCCTGACATCACCTTGCTGACGTAAACGATGATGTTTGCCCTAGTCCAGATCGGAGCTTTCGATCTTGCCGACGGAGCTTCCGATCTCAATCGGAGCCTCCGATCCTGGCACGGAGCTTCCGATCCACTTCGGATCGTCCGAACTCCTCTTCGGACTGTTCGATCTATCTTGGACTATTTAGGCATAATTTAGTAATTAATTACCTTAATTACCTTGATTAATTGCGGGTTACTACATTCTCCCCCACTTAAGAAATTTCGTCCTCGAAATTACATCTTAAGGAAAACATAGTACGCAAAATCAATGTTCTTATTACAACTGAACAATATACATTCGATACAACTGAGTACATAATCTTAAAACAACTCGGGGTGCTCGGCTAACATCCGACTCTCCAACTCCCAAGTAGCTTCCTCTGTACCTCTGCGTTGCCACTGTACCATTACCAACGGTATGCGCTTGTTACGAAGCACCTTGTCCTTCCTGTCGAGAATCCTGAGAGGTTTCTCCACATATGACAAATCGTGGTCTAGTTGCACCTCAGTCGGACGCAAGATGTGGGACTAATCCGCCACGTACTGTCTCAACAAAGACACGTGAAACACATCATGAATCTTCGAAAGATTCGGTGGCAAGGCTAGACGATAAGCCACGTCTCCAACTTTCTCGAGAATCTCGAAAGGACCAATAAATCTTGGTGACAACTTATCCTTGAGACCAAACCTCATCACCTTCCGGAAAGGTGATACACGCAAGAATACATACTCTCCTTCTTCAAAATGAAGTGGCCTGCGGTGAGTGTTCGCGTAGCTAGCCTGTCGATCCTGGGATGCCTTAATCCTGCGTCGGATCAATTCTACTGCATCAGTCATCTGCTGAATCATCTGAGGACACTCCACCTGCCGCTCACCAACCTCGTCCCAAAACAAAGGTGTACGACAACGACGTCCATAAAGAGCCTCAAATGGTGCCATGCCAATGCTGCTTTGGTAGCTATTGTTATAAGCGAACTCCACCAATGGCAAATGATCGTGCCATGCTGGGCCAAAATCCATTACGGTAGCTCGAAGCATGTCCTCGAGAGTACGGATAGTCCTCTCCGATTGTCCATCAGTCTCTGGATGATACGTTGTGCTCAAACTCAAAGTGGTACCAAGAGCACGCTGAAAGCTCCCCCAAAATCTTGAGGTGAAACGAGGATCTCTGTCGCTCACAATACTCAGTGGAATACCATGCGAACGGACAATCTCTTGCACATACAGCCGTGCCATCCTGTTGAAGGTGAAATCCCGGTTATATGGTAAGAAATGCGCGGATTTCGACAATCGGTCAACAACAACCCAAATCGCGTCGCAATTCCTGGAAGACATAGGCAAGTGGGTGACAAAGTCCATCGTCACATGCTCCCACTTCCACTCAGGAATATCGAGATTGTGAAGTAGACCTCCGGGTCGACGATACTCTGCCTTGACCTGCTGACACACAAGGCATCGGGACACGAACTGATAAACGCTGCGCTTCATTCCTTTCCACCAAAATCGAGTACGTAGATCCTTGTACATCTTCATGCTGCCAGGATGTACTGAGAACCTACTATGATGAGCTTGCGATAATATCTCGTCTCTAAGTGTGGAATCGTCAGGCACAACCACATGGCCAGAAAGACACAACAAACCATCCGCCTGAAAATGAAAACCAGCTGAATTCTCACCCTCAGTGAATCGGGAAAATCTCTGAATCTTGGGATCAACACTCTGTGCCTCACGAATATGTCTATACAAGGCTGGCTTGGCAAGCACAGACGCAACATGAACTCCCTGTTGTTCCTTCCTATGACGGAAAGTGAAACCCAAGGAACAACACTCTTCGACCATTCGTGACACTGCACTGGTACGAAGGGAACTCAAATAAATATTGCGACTAAGCGCATCAGCAACCAGATTAGAAGATCCTGGATGGTAATTGATTTCGCAATCATAGTCCTTCAGCAAGTCCATCCAACGGCGCTGTCGCATGTTCAACTCTGCCTGAGTGAACAGGTACTTCAAACTCTTATGATCAGTAAAAATCTGGAATCGTTCACCGTACAAATAATGACGCCATATCTTCAGAGAAAAGACAATGGATGCAAGCTCTAGATCATGTACGGGATAATTCCCCTCATGAGTCTTTAGTTGCCTGGAGGCATAGGCAATAACATGCTCATTTTAAGTCAACACACACCCCAAACCCTGAAGAGAAGCATCGGTGTGGACTACGAAACCACCAGATCCAGTCGGCAAGGATAGTACTGGAGCAGTCGTCAATCGAAGTCTCAACTCACGAAAACTGTCTTTGCACGCGGAAGACCACTCAAAAGAAACATCCTTTCGCGTCAACTATGTCAAAGGCCTGGCTATCTGAGAGAAATTCTCCACGAATCGACGGTAGTATCCGGCCAAACCCAAGAAACTACGAATCTCAGATGTTGTCGTCGGGCGCGACCAATTAAGAATTGCCTCTGTCTTGCTAGGATCCACTAATATTCCATCTCTAGAAATGACATGACCAAGGAACACAACTCGGTCAATCCAGAAGTCACACTTGCTGAGCTTAGCATACATCTGATGCTCTCGCAAGGTCTGTAAAACAGTACGAAGATGAAAGGCGTGATCATTCATGCTACGAGAATACACAAGGATGTCATCGATGAACACTACAACGAACTTATCCAAGAGCTCTCGGAAAACCCTGTTAATCATATCCATAAAAACACCTGGAGCATTCATCAGACCAAATGGCATCACTAAGAACTCATAGTGCCCATATCGAGTACGAAATGCTGTCTTCGAAACATCCTTGTCTCTAACTCGCAGCTGATGATACCCAGAACGCAAGTCGATCTTGGAATAGACAGTAGTACCCTGCAATTGATCAAACAGATCGTCAATCCGCGGGAGAGGATACTTGTTCTTTACTGTCACTTTGTTCAACTGACGATAGTCAATGCACAAACGCATCGAACCATCCTTCTTCTTGACGAATAGAACCGGGGCTCCCCAAAGTGAAACACTGGGTCGAATGTAGCCCTTATCAAGAAGATACTGCTACTGCTGCTACAACTCTCGCATCTCAGATGGAGCTAATCGGTACGGTGCTCGGGAAATCGGCACTGTCCCTGGCAACAAGTCAATGCCAAACTCGATCTCTCGCACAGGTGGTAACCCTAGAATCTCGTCGGGAAACACATCTGGGAACTCACTGACTACTGGTATCTCCTCCATGTCCGGACCCTCTAAGGATGCATCAATCGCATAGATCAGGTAGCCTTCCCCGCCAAATTCTAAAGCACGTCGGGCTTTCAGAGCAGAAACCACTGGCATCGGGGGTCGCGCTCCCTCACCATAGAAATACCAAGAATCCTCAGCCTCGGGGCAAAACTGGACAAATCTCTGGTAGCAATCCACTACCGCTCGATACGAAGTCAGAAGATCGATCCCGATGATACCATAAAAGTTATCCATCGCTAAAACCATCAGGTTAGCGCTCAACAGATGTCCCTCAAATCCCAAAATACAACCCAAAACAAGACGCTTAGCTAAGAATTCTTGACCCATCGGAGTCGAAACTGCTAACAAGACGTCTAAGGAAACAAAAGGTAATCTATGCCTCTTAACAAACCGAGCTGATATGAATGAATGCGAAGCACCAGTATCGATCAAAAGATAAGCAGTAAAACCGCACAAATTAAAAGTACCTGCAATCATGTTCTCACTGTCTGCCTGAGTCTGCTCCTGGTTCAGCGCAAACACCTGCCCCTGAGCACGCGGGTGCGATGACTGTCCTCTTGAAGAAGACTGAGAATGATGTCGCTGCGATGGCTGCGACTGCTGACGCTCCTGCTGCGATGGCTGCTGCTGATACTGCGGTGGCTGATAGATAGTGGTCTGAGAACCACCAACACTCCCCGAACCACTCACTGTACCGGCCAAAGTGGGACAGTCTCTTTTCATGTGACCCTCCTAGCCGCACTGAAAACAAACACCAGTGCTATGAGGACACGGTCCTGGGTGATGCTTTCGTTTGCACTGACGACAACGTCGTGAATCACCAAAACGATGAACATCGCCAGATCCAGAAGAAGAAGAAGAAGTACCACCCTGTCTCTTAAAAGACTGGGCCCTTGGACCCAAAGAGCTAAATGAACTGGATGCAGAAGATCCGAAAGTCCTGTTCCTCTGCAGACTGTCCTCTGCCTGGTGACAATTGTTCACCAAATTCTCGAAGTTCCTCTCTCTGCCCACGGCAACCAACTGATGAATGTCAGGGTTAAGGCCCTGAAGAAATAGATCGTGCATCGTCTCTGAGCTACTCGCAATATGGGGACTGAAAGAAAGAAGCTCAAAGAATTTCTGCTGGTACTCATCAATGGTCATAGTACCCTGTCGCAAACTCAGCAACTCGCTCGCCTTCGTCTGACGCAAAGCTGGAGGAAAGTAATGTTTCTCAAAGGAAGACTTAAACTCAGCCCAAGTAGCGGTACCCCTGGCGGCAATAAACGGAGTAGAAGAAGCTCTCCACCACCTCTTCGCATTTCCCTCTAGAACAAAAGCTAAAGTCTCCATCTTCTGGGCTTCAGTACACTGATACTCCCGAAAACAACTCTCCATACGCTCCAACCAGTCCTCAGCAACTGCAGGAGCCTTGCACCCACCAATGGCTTAGGAGCCATCTGAAGAAAACGGTTCATACTAAAGTGCCTATGATCCTCATGATGATGTCTACGGTGATGTCTCCTTGGTGGATCACCCCAACGACCACCGCTAGCCTGACTCTCGTAATCATCATCTGCCATCTGTCAACAACAGACAACTCTTAAAATCCGCTTTACTAATTCCCAGTTGCAATGCGCTCTGATACCAAAAATGTAGTGACCCAACCCGAATCCACTTCTAATCAGAGTTATAGTAAAAGCGCATGCAATAAAAGCTTAAAGTGTAAAGAGCGGATAAATAAAATAGTACAACAAATCCTATCGGCAGAATACAACTGAAGTTATCACAAGTGTATAAATACTGTTATACAACCAAATCGAAGGTTCAGGGTAAATAAATCCCTACCCTCTACAACCTCGCACTCTCCAAGCTCAATTCTGCTGAGAGCCGCCTGGACCGTCCAGCCTCAAACCTGCCCCGCCACAAGGTACACGATACCCAAACACAGGGGCGTGAGCTAGAACGCTCAATATGGAAGCAATGATATAAATACAAATATGAGCATGCACATGACTTTAAAAATCAGGGTTAAATCACTTTACTCATGGCGCCTGGAATACACAGTACCTGGCAAGAGAGCGACTCCGCGTGGTACTCGTATATTCCCAAGACACGAATCATCAGGAAGAATCGCCTCGACTGATAGAAACTGTCATGACTCACATCATACCCGATGCAGTCTCCGTAAAAACATATGCATGTGCTAAAAACAGTAAAACATAGCCAATACAGCACATACATCATGCATCACACACATATGTATAAATATCATGCCGGCTATCTCGGTCAGTACTTACGTACCTCTAACACTGCAGGTCAACTCCTAGCACACCCGTCTAGGTCCAAAGCCTACATGTCTGCTCTACTGCGTCTACATATGCAAAAGTCCATGCATTACTATAAACGCTCTAAAAGCCTTAACTAAGCTATTGCATACTCCTAAATATTTTTAGGATGCCAAAGCTATACCTGCATCCGTCGTTAGCCCTTTGCTGACGATAGCCTCAAAACTTGGCCAAAGCTCCGCGAAGACGTCTAAATCACTAAGCCACTTCCGGATTCCCCATAGGATGCCTAGATCTACCTAGATCTGAGTTAGAAGGCTTAGGAATCAGAGATAAGAGAGGGAATTGGTGCGAGAAATGAGCATCTCGAACCCTATATTTATAGGCGACGTTCGGAAACTCCGAACCCGGTTCGGACCCTCCGAACCCGGTTCGGACCGTCCGAACTCGATCGAAACCTCCAATCGCACCTTTGGAGCGTCCGATCGCTCAATATTACGTCAGCCATGACGTCACCTTGCTGACGTAAACGATGACGTGTGCCCTGGTCCAGATCGGAGCTTTCGATCTTGCCGACGGAGCTTCCGATCTCGATCGGAGCCTCCGATCCTGGCACGGAGCTTCCGATCCACTTCGGATCGTCCGAACTCCTCTTCGGACCGTCCGATCTATCTTGGACTATTTAGGCATAATTTAGTAATTAATTACCTTAATTACCTTGATTAATTGCGGGTTACTACAGTTGGGGTGCTACTCCTTCGAAAAAATTGTTGCACTTTATTGGCCAGTTGAGCGCGGGGGCACTGTCCAAGGGCACATGGGCACCGCGATGGTGAAGCAAGATTATGGGTGTGTTGAAACAAGGGTGCGGGTGCACTGCGATACAAAAATTTTGACACTAAAATCAGCGATGGGCGCGGGGGTACTGATCAAATAGCCGGGAGCGCCCTGTAATAAATTTTTCCCATTAAATTCTGGCGATTGGGGTAGGTGCACTAGGTATTAGCGCGGGTGAACTGTCCTGTATGCATGAAAATGTCTAAAATTTATTATTTTGGAAGACATGCTATAAAAATTTAAAAATTTAACAATAAAAGAGAAATAAAAATTTAAAATTTAAAAATTAAAGCAAAAATAATAAATTTTGAGTTGCCTCCCAAAACGCTATTGTTTTAACGTCGTCAGCCCGACTATTTTGGTGATTTTACATAGGCTCGATAAATTGAACGCTCTCTATGTTCCGTACTTCATCTCCAAAATAATGCTTCATCTTCTGACCAATAACTTGGAACTTGTGTCCATCATGCCAACTCAGTTCAATGGCGCCATAAGGGTGAAAGAGTGGGTGCCCGGTGAGCCAACTTGTGGCTAAGAGCTTTGATGACTCTTTGTATAAACAATCTTTTGTTTAATATAATTTACACTTTTATTAATGGCAATGACTTTATCTTTCTTCATATTGTTATATTGTGATATACTATTGTTGTTTTGATAAAGACCTTGAATATACTATAGTGTATGTAAGATGTGGTAGTGCATGGGGATGACTATCATGAAACACATCTTATAGTCACTATATATTCTAAACAGTTCCTAGTCGATTGAGCCGTCCGTTAATAAGGATAAGGATCGCTCGAGATTGAGACTAGCATTTGCGATGCCGAGTACCACGTTTCATTGGTATGGAACATAGAGATGTTCAAAGCATGCAAATGGATATTCATACGATGAATGATCGAACTACCCTATCCGGACTTTCCAAGTGGTTATCACTTATCGAGTGGATAAAGTCCGCGGTTTTGGTTGTACACCATTAGTCCTTACTACTTGAAACATCATTGAGACTCTATATGCTAGTACCGTGCTTTGACTCGTTTACCGACTTTATTGGGGTCATCAGGTGTCGGGATTGGGTACAGTTACGACACATATAGGAGTCGATTCTTTGTTGTCAAGGATTCACCACATACTTGCTAGTGTGGATATCCTATGCAATCTGAGTAGATATTAGTGTGACGAATCTCTGGCCAGAGTACATGATGTGTTTTAAGAAACGGTTTCTTAGTAGCACATGCGATGTCACTATTTGATCTTCAAGATGTATTGCATAGTTATCGAATCTCGAACGACTCTCGATTTACCAATGGTTGTTGATTCGATCGGGATATATGGATGAAGGGACCGTACTGTACGCTAACCAAAATCTATTGGTTCTTGCAGGCACTATCAGTGATACCTAGGGAATCATGGGGCGATGTTGCTAGGCGCTCTTACCATGATTCGATGGGCAAGTCGGAAATTGTTGTTTCGAGTCACAAGGAGTTGTGAGCCCACGGCTAGTTGTATCCCTGAACCATTGAGGGTCACACAGAGTAATGGATTTTTAATCTCCGTTGAGATAGTTAAATTTAAAGAGTTAAATTTAATGAACAAAGAAGTGGGACTTCTTATTTAAGAGTAGAGGAGTAAGATTTCCTAAAATGACATAGGGATGGGCATTTTTGGAAATCACTGAATTCGGATTCAGAAAATTTATCTTGACTCTAAAAGATGCAGAAATGGTTTCTGTGAACATTGTTGAAATTGGTTTATCAATCTGAGTCACGATGAATTTTATATTAATTTCTGAACATGCGGGCTTTGCTTGTCAAGCTTGAACTTATGACTAATGGGCCCTAAGCTGTTAGCAGCCCACATTATAAATAAGTTATTGCAGTACAGAAATTAAACAACAGAGGTCACAAAATAATTTTTGAAAACCCTGGTTTTTCTTAACAGTGGCCGCCACCCCCTCCCTCTCTGTTCTGAAAATTCCAGCCTGTGAATTTTGAATTTGCAGTCTGGTTTAACGGATCAAATTCGTTAATTCTCTTCGTAGAAACTTCTGATAGATTTTCTAGTGCAATCTATCAGAGGGATTAAATCTCTGTTCGTGGACCTGATTGAAGAACAGTTCGTCCATCAGTTCCTGGGATATACAACAAGAGCAGAGTAATCTGTTGGTGTCCATAATCTCGATTCGAGATTGGAGGTAAAAATTTATAATTGTTATTTAATTTTTACACACACAATTTAATCGTAAAATTTTGATACCCATTATGGAATCGTTCCATATAAAATTTTTAAACTTCTGCTGCACCGTGTATCAATTCTGATTGATCTGATCGCAGTTCCCCAACAGTGGTATCGGAGCCAGGTTTCTCAGATCAAGCGATTAAATTAATCGATTGTACAAAAAATTTTTAAGCCTCGGTTTTTGAAACAAAATAAATTTTTTAAAATAAAAATTTTTTTTCGGGCAAAACACGGGCAGCGATTGGATCGCTGCCCAGCGCAGCGCACGGCGCTGCCCATGGGCGGCGACGTGATCACTGCCCAGGGCAGCGACGGGCTGCCCAGCCCGAGCCCCTTTGGGGCGCGGGCAGCCCGGGAGCGTCCCGGGAGGCCCGGGAAAAATTAATTTTTATTTTTAAATTAAAATTTTAATATGTTAAAATTCTATTTTTGGTCCGATCGAAAATTGTTTTTGATTGGTCCACGAGGCATCGGATCGAATTGTTCGAGTCCGAAAATTTTAAAATTGATTTTTCGATAAATTTGAATTTTTGGAAAATTTATAGATTTTATCCGTTAAATCAGATTTTATGAAATTAAATATTTTTGGTACAATTGATGATAAGATATGATCTTATGGAAATATTGAGTAAAATATGATTTTATGTATAAAATTGGATTTTATATGTAAAATATGATTTTATTTGATAAAAAGATGAAATATGATTTTGTATGTAAAATAAGATTTTATATATGGAATATGATTTTATCCTTTTAATTTAAATTGACATTGCATGTTATCCAATAAATTAATTTTGAATTAAATATTATTGGATAAGGATGATCGATTGCAATGACCAATTTTGTAGGTGTATGTTAGGAATTTACATTTGTTTTTATTGTTGGATTTATTAATGGGCCTGGTTTATTGCCCAATATGAATTGTCATAAGTAATAAAAGTGGGTCTGGTTTATGGCCCCTTCCCACCCCTTGAAATGTATCCCCTACTTGTCATGGTTATTTATTGTAAATACATTAGACTTAGTGGGAGATGAACATTTGAAGACGGAGGTGGGCCCAGCAGACAATAAATACTGAAGAAATATAAATTGGAAGCTCAATGTAATAGGATTGCATTGCATACCTGCATATTACATAGGATTGGACTTAGACTCGTGATTGGCAACCACGGGTCGATTAGAAATGGAATTGATCATCCTATATAATATATGATATTATCGTTGTATGCATGTTTTAGACAAAATTGTATGAATCCCGCAAAGATACAAATTTTAAATGATGAGACAAATTTTAAAAATTAAAATCCCTCATTTTAAATATGATTTAAAATTGATATCAAGATAAATAAAGGAAATTTAAAATTGTTTAAATAGTCCTACCTTCCATCAACGATCAATGTATGAGATGCTACCCCGCGGATACGATTCGGCTCATATTATTGGGGGGGCCCGTTCGTCGGAAAGCTGTACATTGGATCGACACATGTTGTAAGTTGGGTGGAACTCCCATGGGATCGGCTCATATTATTGGGGGATCCACATGGCGACCGTCCATCACAACTTAATATTGATGGGTCATCTTGACATGTCACAATAAACGGCGTCATATTATTGGGCCCTTATTGGACATGAGGTAAAAACGTGGAGGTTGCTTTGGAAGCAATTGGGCTCTACCTTTTGAAAATTATGGTTGGCTGATATTATTCGGGACCATAGTTTGTCAATTGGACTCCATGTTCCCACTAAGGAAAACAGTTTCCCGTTTTCACTAGAGGGTAGTGAAATCGTTAAAATAGTGGGAGTGAGATTCATAAAATAAATTTCGCCTATTTTATGTCTTAGTAAATTAATTAAACAATCACTGATTATTGTCCGTTTCTTTTCAGTATTTCATTAAGATGAATTCGCGCAATCCACTATTCTCTATCCTCGAACAAAATAAACTGACTGGCGCAAACTATACGGAATGGTTTCGTAAGTTTAAGATTGTCTTGACTTCGTAGAAGATGCTCTACGTGTTAGAAAAATATCCTCCGAAGGAAGCACCAGCTGACATAAGTCCGGAAGAGTTGGCCAAACTTGATACATGGTGGGACCATGATATCAAGGCCAAATGCTATATGCAAGGCTCGATGTCTGATGAACTCCAGAGGCGATTTGAGGATACCGTGAATGCTGCTGACATTCATGTACAACTCAAGGAACTTTTTGGGGCTCAATCGAGAGCTGAAAGGTTCGCTACTGTAAAAGAGCTAATGACGTGTCGCATGCGTGAAGGGACTTCGGTCCGTGATCATGGGGTACGAGTGATTTGGCTCATACAGAAGTTGGTAACGCTTGATTTGGTGTTGGAGCATGAACTCAACGTGGACTTATTACTTCTATCTCTTGCTTCTTCGTTTGACGGATTTGTGGTGAATTTCAATATGAACAAGATAGAGGCCTCCCTTGAAGAGATGGTCAATATGGTTGTAACATATGAATCCACTTTAAAAAAGGATAAACCGGATTTCTTGGTGTGCTCCTCTTCTTCTGCTAAGAAGGGTCCAAGTACAAAGGGTAAGAAACGTTCTTCCCCACCCAAGAAAACCGGACCCGAGAAGAAGTACAAGACAAAGGCTTCAAACATGGAAAAGTCCAAGGATGTTTGCCATCACTGCAAGAAACCCGGTCATTGGAAACGTAACTGCAAGGAATATCTAGAGCAGTTGCGAACTGCGAAGGGTATGTTCTATATTGAAATAAATGTTTCACTTAATACTACTTCTTGGGTATTGGATACCGGATGTGGATCTCACATTTGCAATGATTTGCAGGTGATGACAAGAAGTCGCAAGCTTAGAATGGGTGAGACCCAGCTGAGGCTCGGAAATGGTTCCAGAGTTGAAGCTAAAGCTGTGGGAGATATTTATTTAATTTTGCAGAACGGTTTTAAGTTACTTTTGAGAGATGTTTTATTTGTTCCAGATTTGATTAAAAACATTATTTCTGTTTCTATGCTTGATAGAGATGGTTTTTCTTGCAATTTTGTGAATGGGATTTGCAATATTTACAAGAATGAATGTTTGATTGGAAATGGACAACTTGAAAACGATCTATATAACTTAAAATTAAAAGACGTTCCAATAAATTATGTTGATAAACCGGTAACAACAAACAAAAGGAAAATCGATAGTCAAACCCCGGCAAACCTTTGGCATGCCAGGCTAGGTCATATTTCCTCAAGGAGGATGAACAAGCTAGTGGAAGAGGGCATGTTTGATATGTCTGATATTAACTCTCTACCTACTTGTGAATCCTGCCTGAAAGGAAAAATGACTAAATCTCCTTTTAAGGGGAAACCTGAGCGTAGTCAAAATCTGTTGGATTTGATCCATACAGATGTTTGTGGTTCATTTAGAATTGGTACTCAATATGGTCACACCTACTTCATTACCTTTACTGATGATTATTCTAGGTATGGGTATTTATATTTAATGAAATATAAGTCTGAAGCATTTGAAAAGTTCAAAAAATTCAAGGCTGAAGTAGAAAACAAGCTAGGTAAAAGTATTAAAGCACTTCGATCGGATCGAGGTGGAGAATACTTAAGTACCGAGTTTTTGGACTATCTGAAAGAGAATGGGATTCTCTCTCAGTGGACTCCTCCTATGACACCACAGCTGAATGGTGTATCGGAGCGTCGTAATCGAACTTTGTTGGACATGGTTCGATCCATGATGAGCTTCACTGAGCTTCCACCTTCGTTTTGGGGCTACGCGCTTGAAACGGCGGTGTTGTTGTTGAACAACGTCCACACCAAAGCAGTGGACAAAACACCATACGAGTTATGGAATGGCAAAGCTCCTAAGTATTCGTACTTGAGGATTTGGGGATGTCCTGCTTACGTGAAGCAGACAGTGGGAGATAAGTTGGATAGTCGATCCACCTTATGTTATTTTGTAGGGTATCCGAAGAATTCAATCGGATATTATTTCTATCATCCTACTGAAACAAAAGTGTTTGTTTCAAGGAATGCCACCTTCTTGGAGAAGGAGTTCTTATTGGATAAGAAAGGCGAGATGATGGAACTCGAAGAAATTCGAGAAGAACCCGAAATACAAAATAATGATCCTACACCTCAGGAACCAATGATGGACACGCCTATACCTAGAAGATCCGAGAGGACTTCTAGACCTCCTATTCGATATGGTCTTCTTCTTGAAGGGGATCAAGATGAACCCGATGTTGGATGTGATCCAAGAAACTTCAAGGAAGCAATTTCTGATGCGGATTCAAATTTATGGCTTGAAGCTATGCAGTCGGAAATAGATTCGATGCATACAAACCAAGTTTGGTCTTTAGTAGATCCTCCCGATGGAATTGTTCCAATAGGGTGTAAATGGATCTACAAGAGAAAGCTTGGGCCTGATGGTAAGGTATTGACCTACAAGGCACGATTGGTGGTGAAAGGTTATACTCAAAGACAAGGAGTTGACTATGATGAAACCTTTTCACCAGTTGCAATGTTCAAGTCCATAAGAATCCTTATTTCCATAGCTGCTTGGTATGACTATGAGATATGGCAAATGGATGTGAAGACAACATTTCTTAATGGAAACATTAAGGAAGAGATCTATATGACGCAGCTTGAGGGATACACATCCATGGGAAGCGAGCATAACGTATGCAAGCTTCAGAGATCGATCTATGGTCTCAAACAAGCATCAAGAAGTTGGAACCAGAAATTTGATGAAACAATAAAGGATTTTGGTTTCATCAAGAACCCGGAGGAACCGTGCGTGTACACGAAAGTAGTTAAGGATGCTGTGACATTCTTAGTACTTTATGTTGATGACATCCTACTCATTGGGAATGACGTAGGGATGTTGCAGTCAACAAAGATATGGTTATCAGGTAGATTCTCAATGAAGGATTTGGGTGAGGCATCCTATATTCTAGGGATACAGATCTATAGAGATAGATCTAAGAGAATGATAGGACTCACTCAAGCAACCTACATCGACACCATATTGAAACGGTTTTCAATGGATGGGTCCAAAAGAGGACATCTACCTATGTGTCATGGAGTTTCTCTATCCAAGTCTATGTGTCCCAAGACTGATGAAGAGATAGAGAAAATGACACATGTACCATATGCGTCAGCCATTGGTAGTATCATGTATGGGATGATATCTACCAGACCGGATGTAGCATTTGCTCTGAGTGTCACGAGCAGATATCAAGCTAATCCCGGTCAAATGCATTGGAAAGCCGTGAAGGACATTCTTAAGTACTTGCGAAGGACTAAGAATATGTTCATGGTATATGGAGGAAGAGAACTGAAATTGGAAGGCTATACCGACTCTAGCTTCCAAAGTGACGTGGATGATTCGAAGTCAACCTCTGGATTTGTGTTCATGCTCAATGGCGGTGCTGTCTCTTGGAAGAGTTCCAAGCAGGACACCACAGCGGATTCCACCACTGAGGCAGAATACATTGCGGCATCAGCTGCTGCTAAAGAGGCCGTTTGGATGAGGAATTTCGTCCAAGAGTTGGGCGTTATTCCGGAAATTGTTGGTCCAGTCCCGGTGTACTGTGACAACACGGGTGCCGTTGCTCAGGCAAAGGAACCAAGGTCTCATCAAAGATCCAAACACGTACTGATGAAATACCACATCATCCGGGAGATCGTGGAAAGAGGAGACATCACTGTCGAAAGAGTGGCCTCTGCAGACAATATCGTTGATCCACTTACTAAGCCCTTGCCAGGACCATTATTTAAAAAACATCGCGAAGCAATGGGTCTACGTAGTATGACTAGTTGGCTTTAGGGCATGTGGGAGATTGAAAGAGTGGGTGCCCGGTGAGCCAAATTGTGGCTAAGGGCTTTGATGACTCTTTGTATAAACAATCTTTTGTTTAATATAATTTACACTTTTATTAATGGCAATGACTTTATCTTTCTTCATATTGTTATATTGTGATATACTATTATTGTTTTGATAAAGACCTTGAATATACTATAGTGTATGTAAGATGTGGTAGTGCATGGGGATGACTATCATGAAACACATCTTATAATCACTGTATATTCTAAACAGTTCCTAGTCGATTGAGCCGTCCGTTAATAAGGATAAGGATCGCTCGAGATTGAGACTAGCATTTGCGATGCCGTGTACAACGTTTCATTGGTATGGAACATAGAGATGTTCAAAGCATGCAAATGGATATTCATACGATGAATGATCGAACTACCCTATCCGGACTTTCCAAGTGGTTATCACTTATCGAGTGGATAAAGTCCGCGGTTTTGGTTGTACACCATTAGTCCTTACTACTTGAAACATCATTGAGACTCTATATGCTAGTACTGTGCTTTGACTCGTTTACCGACTCTATTGGGGTCATCAGGTGTCGGGATTGGGTACAGTTACGACACATATAGGAGTCGATGCTTTGTTGTCAAGGATTCACCATATACTTGCTAGTGTGGATATCCTATGCAATCTGAGGAGATATTAGTGTGACGAATCTCTGGCCAGAGTACATGATGTGTTTTAAGAAATGGTTTCTTAGTAGCACATGCGATGTCACTATTTGATCTTCAAGATGTATTGCATAGTTATCGAATCTCGAACGACTCTCGATTTACCAATGGTTGTTGATTCGATCGGGATATATGGATGAAGGGACCGTACTGTACGCTAACCAAAATCTATTGGTTCTTGCAGGCACTATCAGTGATACCTAGGGAATCATGGGGCGATGTTGCTAGGCGCTCTTACCATGATTCGATGGGCAAGTCGGAAATTGTTGTTTCGAGTCACAAGGAGTTGTGAGCCCACGGCTAGCTGTATCCCTGAACCATTGAGGGTCACACAGAGTAATGGATTTTTAATCCCCGTTGAGATAGTTAAATTTAAAGAGTTAAATTTAATGAACAAATAAGTGGGACTTCTTATTTAAGAGTAGAGGAGTAAGATTTCCTAAAATGACATAGGGATGGGCATTTTTGGAAATCACTGAATTCGGATTCAGAAAATTTATCTTGACTCTAAAAGATGCAGAAATGGTTTCTGTGAACATTGGTGAAATTGGTTTATCAATCTGAGTCACGATGAATTTTATATTAATTTCTAAACATGCGGGCTTTGCTTGTCAGGTTTGAACTTATGACTAATGGGCCCTAAGCTGTTAGCAGCCCACATTATAAATAAGTTATTGCAGTACAGAAATTAAACAACAGAGGTCACAAAATAATTTTTGAAAACCCTGGTTTTTCTTAACAGTGGCCGCCGCCCCCTCCCTCTCTGTTCTGAAAATTCCAGCCTGTGAATTTTGAATTTGCAGTCTGTTTAACGGATCAAATTCGTTAATTCTCTTCGTAGAAACTTCTGATAGATTTTCTAGTGCAATCTATCAGAGGGATTAAATCTCTGTTCGTGGACCTGATTGAAGAACAGTTCGTCCATCAGTTCCTGGGATATACAACAAGAGCAGAGTAATCTGTTGGTGTCCATAATCTCGATTCGAGATTGCAGGTAAAAATTTATAATTGTTATTTAATTTTTACACACACAATTTAATCGTAAAGTTTTGATACCCATTATGGAATCGTTCCATATAAAATTTTTAAACTTTCGCTGCACCGGGTATCAATTCTGATTGATCTGATCGCAGTTCTCCAACAAAGGGTGCACATTTTCCACTGTGAACGGTGCCAAAAACTTGTTGCGTGTTTTTTCGCCCGCAAGTACACAGTGTGAAGTTTTAATATTTGATGAATAGAGTATCATTCCCACGATGATTGAAAATTTATATTCACACTAAATACTGTAATTAAAATAATCTCAATTTTATTTAGAAAATAAAAGTTTAGATTTTAATAAACTAAAATAAATCAAACAAATAGGAAATTCAAGGACGACTTTTGGTGTACGATCCGAGACGGTAATTAAATAATAATACATGATGACCAGGCTCGAATTCTCTCCTCAGTATTTTTGTCATGCCACTCTTTGGTCTGTTCTTTGTAGAACTTGGCATTTTAATAAGCATCATTCCAAAATTCATCCATCTCATTAGGCAACAACCGCTCTTCGTCAGATGTTTTTAGATCAAAAATCAATTTTTTCACAGCCAATATGCTCGATGTTCTAACTCCACTGGCAGATTACATTCTTTCCCAAAACCAGCCTATACGGAGACATTCCAATTGGAGTTTTAAATGCAGTCCTATAAGCCTATAGTGCATGATCCAACTTGATTGTCCAATCCTTCCGGTTAGTCTTTACATTCTTTTCCAGAATTTGCTTGATTTCCCTGTTGGATATTTTAGCTTGACCATTTGTTTGCGAAGTATAAACATGCCACTTTGTGCCTAACATTATATTTTGTCAGCAATGAATTAAAAATCTTATTGCGAAAGTGTGTACGTTTATCACTAAGAATTGTCCGTGGAGTTCCAAACTACGTGAAAATATTTTTCTTCACAAACTTCACTACTTCACGAGCATCATTAGTGGGGGTGGAGATTGCTTCCACCCATTTCGAAGCATAATCAATAGCCAGTAAAATATAAGATTGACCAAAGGATGTAGGAAACGGTCCCATGAAATCAATACCTCAAACATAAAAAAATTCAACCTCTAAAATATTTGTAAGGGGTAATTCATGATGCCTAGATACATTTCTCATCCTTTGGCATCTATCACATGATTTTACTAAGGTATAATTATCCTTAAACAAAGTTGGCCAATAGAAACAAGATTGAATTACCTTAACGACTGTTCTTGATGCTCCAAAGTGACCATCATACGGTGCAGAATGACACTGTTCCAGAATTTTATTCACGTCAGCTTCAGAATCACATCTTCTTATCACTTGATCCGAACACTTATTTTAAACAAACGGATCATCCCATAGATAGAACTTGGCATCATAAAAAAATTTCTTCATTTTCTGATGATTAAGATCTGGAGGCTACCCACCAGAAGAAAGAAAATTAGCAATATTAGAAAACCAAGGAATTTTAGAATTTACCTCAAAGAAATGCTCATCCAAAAATTGTTCTTTGATGTGTTCATATTCAGCTTTTCCTTTGAACTACAAACGAGAAAAATGACCCGCCACTAAATTTTTACTTCCCTTCTTGTCTCTAATTTCAAAATCAAACTCTTGTAGCAAGAGTATCCACCGAATTAATCTAGGATTGGCATACTTTTTGGCAAAAAGATGGCGAATTGCTGCATGGTCAGTATAAACAATTACTTTGCAACCAATAAGATAGGACCTGAATTTGTCGAACGAGAACACCACAGCCTACATCTCTTTTTCAGTAGTAGTGTAATTCTGTTGTGCACCATCAAGAGTGCGACTGACATAGTAAATTGGCCGAAACATCAGTAAACTACACAATAATTCTTCTAATGGCTTTAATGGATTTATATGCCTTCCGAATAACATAAACCCCAATAATATATTTTCCTATGCCGTATTCAAAAATTTTTCTCCCCAGTGATGAATTCTAAACAATAAATCATTTAATCTATGGGCAATAAAATGAAAAAATTAAGAACAGGAAAACACAAATAAACTATGCGAAGAATTCAAATATATAAATCAAAACATCAAAATCATGGGTTCTAGTCAAGATCCCTCTACCCTCTAGACTAAAATATTATATCATGATGAATTTGAAAATAAAACTAAGCATGTTATTCCAACAATTCATCAAAGCAAAAATATATAAAGGAAGAGTAACAAGAACAAAGTCATAATAAGCTTCTCCGTCCCCGGATGCCACCGTCTTTTGCCTTGGTACCGAGTTCTCTGGAACTTGTGCTCTCCAAAAGTCTCCTAGTTGCCTTCTCTCTTGCAAACCCTCGATAATGTCTCAAAAATAAGCCAAAAATTCCTTTTTAAACCAAACTAAAAAGTTTCCAAAAATTCCGGATTGTGCAGCGCGGGTGCGCACTGAAGCAGCGCAGGGGCACTATTTTTTTTTTTTTTGCCAGAGCGCGGGTGCACTGGTAACGGGCGCAGGGGCGCCGCGTAATTCTCTTTATGAGCGCAGGTGCGCTTGCTTCTAGGTGCAGGTGCGCTGATCGTTGTCAACTTTTCTTCAAAATTCCTCCCGCCTAGCACGGGGGTGCTGATGTTAGGACGCGGGTACGCCCTATGTGACACTAATTTCTTGCTCCAAATTCGATATTCGCACTTTTTTTTTCGATCTTTTCCTCATTCTCCTCATTTCCTCTTTTTCAATTTTTTTCACACCAAAAATTAATTGTCACGTAGATTCCTGCAAACGGCACAAACAAACAACAATACGCATAATATCGCTCGATACATAGAAAAAGCCAAGTTAAATTATATAAAATATAAGTGAAAAAATTAAAATTATCAAAACATAATCAGAGTTACTAAGAAAAATAAATCAACCCCGGAAAACAATCGGTAAAATAGTCCAAAGCGAAAGAATCATACTTAACCGCGACCTAACAGCTAACACTGTAATCCAGCCTTGGTCATCAACTTACCCAGGTCCAAGCTAAACCACCTGCAACTGTCCCTTAGAATGGGCTGTCCAAGAAACACAAAACATTTAATGTGAGCGAACTACGCACAGAACGTAAAGCATGAGTTTACAAACCTACTATGATGCATACATATGACTGGTTACTAGATAGATCTCAAGTCTTGATTAGTCTAGGTGCCAATGAGTATGTAGTAACATCTGGGTTCAACTCTGCGGGGTACATCCACACACTCTTCAGGATCACCGTAGCGTTAGTCCCCATCAACATGGCGTCTCCTAGTATCTGACAATATAACAAAAAATATAGGGTTGAGAGACCCTATGACAAATACTATCTCAAAAGACTCGGCTCAACATGAATATGCATACGCAACATAATTATCAAAGCCATAAAACATGTATCATGGCACATAATATGCAACACATAAGCATGTATACTTGTTGGGTATCTCAGTCAGTACTTTACGTATCTCAACAATTGTCCTACATGTATATCTGCAGTCCAATTCTACAAGCCAAGATAATACCATATCACTAATACTGGTATACAGGCCTTAACTAAACTAATAGATACTCCATAATACTAATAGGGATCTCGGATTATACCTGTGTCTGTCGTCAGCCCACTGATTTCGAAGGTTTTTGCCCAAGCACATCTCCAGTACAAGCCTCGTAGCCTCGCGCTAATGCCTCACCCTCGAGTATAAGGCTAAAACCCTAAGAATATATACTGATACACTCTCAAACACACACTAATTGTGTGGATTTCTGCCCCTATTTATATACATCGATCGGAATCTCTGATCCCCGGTTCGGAAGCTCCGATATCTGCATGAATGCCACGTTCCGAGCTGCTCAGATTGGAGCTCCGATCTCCTGCATGCAATTTTGTGTCAAAACGCTGATGATACATCACTTAGTGTGCATGACCTACCCTTCGGATGTTCCGATCTCATGTTCGGATGTTCCGATCTGCTTCCGAACTTCTTCGCTTGGTCCGAACACTTTGTACCTTCCGAACTCACACTGGTTCATGTTCGGAAGTTCCGAACTACACGAGTCAACTTTGACTATTGGACCATTTTCTGACATCCTGGAGTCGATTCCTTGGTATGATTAATCTTTTTCCTTAATCATGTTTAACCATTTAAGCTCATAAAATGGGATACGGTTTACTACATTCTCCCCACCTTAAAGGGATTTCGTCCTCAAAATCAGGTCTAGGTATTACCTGAAAATGCTATAAAATTACTACTCAAAATCACTCTTACATGTCATCAATCCACCACTGAGAAACATTAACATGCCCAACACCTAGATCAAAACCAGAAGACTGTATCACTCTAGGCAACCGAACTGCAACCAATCACTAAGGTAATTTACGAAATTCACTGCACAAAGATACTACAATTATATAATCTTGTCAATCACGACCATAATCACCGCACTCGCTCTTATCATAGATTTTTGGATAGGAACGGTCTATCTCGTATGGATATCAATACAGTCTACCAACTGTCCTCAAGCATTGCATACTTATTTTCTACACTTAATGTAGTTATCCTACCCGGATCACCTACTAACTAGATTCTTAAGTATGAAAATTGAAATAAATAGAAGCTTAATCATAGAAACTGCGGTAATTAAACCAAAATGCTAAATCGGAGCAATACAACCCGTAAGTAAAACCCAAAGCGAAAGAGCAATACAACCCAATCAAAATATCCAGTTAAATAAATTAACAGCACCCTAGCATCTAATTTTACAGTCCAGCCTTGATCACCAACTAAACTCAGGCCGAAGTTAAAGTACCAACAACTGCCCATCAAATGGGGTGTCCAAGAAACACAATAACATGGACGTGATCGAACTACGCTCAAAATTTAAATCACGAGTAAACATACTGAAATGATGCATGCAAAATAAATGACTGGGTAAATGGGTTTACAAATCAATCCTGCTCAGAATGGAGCCAAGGTGTGAGTAGTACCATCGGGGACTCAAACCACTAGGTAACTCCCTCACTCCATACCGGACGTGGATCTACAATGTCCGAGAACACTAGAGTCCGCTCGAGCCTTCGGTCATTGTGACTCTCAGCGTCTAATCGCCCAAAACAAGGGTTGAGCAACCCTACTAGAAAGGCTTATCTCGAAGGTGAAACAGGCTCAACATGCTATATGCACATGCATCATAATATATAAAAAGCAGTAAGACATAGATCATGACACATAATATTCAACACATAATCATGCATACTCACTAGATATCTCAGTCAGTACTTCATGTATCTTAACAATTGTTCAAGATGTACAGGTATCTACAGTCCATCACAACAAGTCAAGATAATCATGCATCACTAATAGTGATCTATAAGTCTTAACTAAGCTAATAGATACTCTCTAATACTAATGGGTATCTTGGACTATACCTGTGTCTATCATCAGCCCGCTGATGCCAAAGCATCTGATCCAATAACAGCTCCGCTACAAGCCCCGTAGCACCTCAACTTCTTAATTTAACTTTTAATATGAATATGTAAAGTTTTGCAATTAATTTTAGATTTGGTAGGTGAATATTTAATGTAAAAAATTTTTCTTTTTATGGAATACATCTTTTGGCGGGAAACTATTATTTTTGGCAAAAACATTGTTTATATATATATATATATATATATATATATGTTGAACCAAAAATTAAAACATTATCCAGATATAAATTTTATGGAAATATTCAAATGTGTATGCAAACAACAAAAATAGTTGAAACAAAAAAATTAGTGATAGCATCCGATCAAATTTTGAACTAAAAATTGGTAATGTGAGGACCTCAGTTCTAATCATCTAATCATGAATAAATAATTCAAGCATCAACAATAATCCAAGGCTTAAAGTAAATAATTTTTTTTTAAACTTGCACGGACTCCGTGCACACCTCCGTGCTCAGGTCTGTGAATTAATCTATAGCCAAGAATCAACGGCTACAAAGTACACTGACCCCGTGCCACCTTCGTGTCAAGGTCCATGCACAAAAAATGCACTAAAATGCCAACTCTCTGTTTTTTTTTCACGGATTCCGTGCCTCTTCTGTGCCAGGGTCCGTGCATAGCCAAAAATAATCAATACACATGTGAAGGTACACGGACCCAGGCACGGAGGATGCACGGGGTCCGTGCCCTGCTAAAATTTAGAAAAATAAAGGCACTTCAAATCTGAATCTTCCAAATACTACTCAATTCAACAAAACAAAACGTGCATTTAATACTTCAATGTAGTAATATCAAATACATGAAGTGTTTAGAGTAGTTAAAGTACTAAACATGCATTGATACAAGGTTTGCAATACTTCAAAATACAAACAAACAAGTTCAAATAACAACTTCAACTTCTAAACCGATTCCCCACTTCTATCATTTCAACTCAATCTAGTCATGTCTACTCTAACTCGGTCCTATCCCACTTGTTGCCAAGTTCACATACAAAAACAAGACAACAGCCGGATATCTTCGGTGAGAATAATATTCCCAGTAAAAGCAACATAACATGCAATATCAAATAGTATATCAAAATCATGATATAACAAGAATATTTTTCGACAATAAATAAATATGAATGCAGTCTTTAAAATTGGGATTATAAAAACTGATAAGTGCATTTATGCACTTAATTTGTATATGAGTTTAACTAGCAATTTGCTTTATTTCGAGCAAAATTATGTGTTTTTGGTTGTTGTTTGCGTTCGGTGAAAGAAAAGAAATAAAACATGATTTTTGATATACACAGAGTAGGAAAAGAGGTTAAGAAAGAAAGATGTGATCAAAAGATTTGATGGAAAAAAGGCTCAAAATTGAAGTTGAAGCGCGTCCGCGCTGATGATGAATTGGATATTGAAAAATTGTGCAAGACTGAATCCCGCCTGCGCTAGTTCCTAAGCGCGCCCGCGCTAGGTGGGAATTTTTAAAAGATTGTAATGCAAATGCACTGCGCGCCCGCGCAATCGCGATATCAGAATTTTGTTTATTTAGGGAAGGAAATTTAAGGGCTTTTACGGACTTTTGTTTGATGGATTGGAGGCGCATATTGTGAGACCCCGTTTTCTAATCATCTAATCAAGATTAATCCTATCGATACTCATAGAAAAGTCCAAGAGGTAAAGCAATAAAAAAAAAATTTATTAAATAGGGCCCCGCTAGATCGGTAAGATCTTACCTACCGATCTAGCGGGCAAAGAATTCGAATCTCACTGCCCGAAGAAAACCATCGCCGCTCGATCGGTAAGATTCAACCGATCGAGCGGGCAATCGAGCGGGCAAGAATTTTCAAGAACAGATGCTTAACAAAAAGCTCTCCGCTCGATCGGTAAGATCTCACCGATCGAGCGGTGACATTCCTGGAGCAAAACACAGCAGAAAAACTTGATCAATCTCATTCTAAACATGCATACCTCAATACAACATAAAAGCTTCAATACGAGATAGCCTAAAGTTATACAATACAAAGCATAACAAGTGCGGAACCAATCTAAGTTCGATGATAGGGTTCGTTCGACTAATAAAAAATAATACAAATCCAAAAGGTACGACCCTGTGACACACGGTGTATCACTTCTATCATCTCACCTCGAG